>NC_081856.1:12611161-12911161 GCF_963259705.1 Myotis daubentonii | reverse complement strand
CCCACATGCACTGAAAAATTAGACAGTTAGCTTCCCTTCACCAAGGAGGCAATCTCTCGAAAGAACCTCCCTTTGACTCAGACTTCCCAGAATTTCCACGGATTTAGATCAGTCAAATATGAGTTCAGAAACATAATTAGAAAAGAAAGTCACTGTGATACATACTGAATTTAATTATTAGTTAGGGGAATATTTTTTTTAGTTTCCATAGTTATAGTTTATTTATAGTTTTGATTCATTTTTTATCATTTATGTGCAACTATTCCTAATTTGGGTTATGTACTGGAGTTATTTTTTAATGCAATATAAATTCTTGAAAAGAAATATGTTATTTATTTTTTAGGACAGAGAGTACAATACACACTTATTATTGTTAACTAGAGGCCCTGTGCAAGAAATTCGTGCACTCAGGGGGAGGGCGGGTCCCTCAGCCTGACCTGCATCCTCTCGCAGTCTGGGAGCCCTTGGGGGATGTCCAACTGCCACTTGAGGCAGGAGAGGCTCCCACCACTGCTGCTGCACTCACCAGCCGTGAGCTCCTGCATTGAGTGTTTGCCTCCTGGTGGTCAGTGCGCATCATAGCGACCGTTTTTCTGCCATTTGGTCAATTTGCATATTAGCCTTTTATTATATAGGATTATATCACCCAAATTCTATTTTTTATTTGTTTGGTCTGTGATATGCCAAGATAGTTTATATAGTCTAATGTAGATTTCTCATTGTATTTCTTGAAATTTTTGCTTCTTGTATTTTTATGCTACATTATTTGAAACCACACTTCCTGAGAATTACAAGCCTTGGGTTTCATTGGCTATCTTGATGAATAGTACCATGAACCCCAATGAACATGGAAATGCAGACATCTTTTCAAGATAGTGATTTTGTTTCTTTTGGACACATGCCCAGAAGTGGGATTGCTGGGTAATATGGTAGTTCTATTTTTAATTTCTTTTGGGGGGGGCAGAATTTATGATTTTATTAACACAAATACAATGTATACACAATCTATCTATTCATTCTCTTCGCTGCATAGCCTGCCATTGGGATTGGTGACTCTGATGGCCAACTGGGCTGCTCTTTCCACAGTGGCTTTGCGGTTCTTTGAGAAGACGTTGTGAGCAATCTCAGCACAGTAAGACTTGTGCACATCAGCAGCACTTCAAGCTCCTTGATGGTAGGAACCAGAAACTTCCCAAAGCCACTGGACAGCATGTGCTTTGTTTTCTTGTTGCTCCCATAACCAATGCATCAAGATCTGGCCTTTGAATCTTCTACGCATCCTATTGTCAGTCCTTCTGGGTTTCCTCCATTTCCACTTAATTTTGACATATCAGTCTGACTGGTGCCGGATGAACTTCTTGGTCCTCTTTTTGACAATCTGGGGTTTCATGAGGGGTCTGAGGACAGCCATGGTGCCTTTAAAAGAGACAGGTACCAAGTAGGAGATGGCTGCCTCCTCTGCAGGCAGCACCAAGGAAGAGAGGGTCTATTTCTAATTTCTTAAAGGACCTCCATACTGTTTTTTATAGTAGCTAGACCAGTTTACATTTGCACCAATAAGAGTTCCCTTTTCTCCATAATTTCACCAACGTTTGTCATCTCCTGTCTTCTTGATAATAGGCATCCTAACAGGAGTGAGTTAATATCTCATTGTGATTTTGATGGGCATTAATGATGTGAGCACTTTGTCATGTATCTGTTGGCCATTTGTATGTCTTTTTTGGGAAATTGTCTATGTATGCAGGTGCTTTGCTCATTTTTTAATTGGGTTATTTGGCTTTTTACTATTGTGATGTATGTGTACCTTATATATTTTGGGTATTAATTCTTTGTTGGATATGTGGCCTGCAAACATTTTTTTCCCTATTTCATGGATGCCTTTCATTTTTTTGATAGTTTTCTTTGTGGTGGAAAGGCTTTTTAGTTTGAAGTAGGCCCCCATATTTATTTTTGCTTTTGTTGCATTTTCTTTGATATTAAATCCAAGAAATCGTTGCCAAGTCTGTTGTCAAAGAGGTTTTCCCCTATGTTTTCTTCTAGGAGATTTATGGCTTGGGGTCTTACATTAAAATCCTATTTTTTTTTTTTCATTTCAGATTTTATTTTTTTGTTTGATGTAAGATAATGCTTTAGTTTTGGGGTTTGAGTTTGTTTTTTGTGTATTATTCAATACAGGAGTCTAGTTTCATTCTTTTGCACGTAGCTATCCTATTTCACCTACACCACTTTTGAAGAGACTATTCTTTCCCCTTTAGCTCCTTTGTCAAAAGTTAATGAACCATATATTTATATGTCTTGCTTTCTGGGCTCTCTGTTCTGTTCCATTCATCTATGTGTCTTTTTATGCCAATATCATACATTTTTAATTATGGTAGCTTTTAAATATAGTTTGAAATCAGGAAGTATGATGCCTTTAGCTTTTTTCTTCTTTCTCAAGGTTGCTTTGGCTATTTGGGATCCTTTTTGGTTCTATATGAATTTTAAAACTGTTTGTTTTATTTCTGTGAATAATTTCATTGGAATTTTGATAGGGATTGCATTGAATCTGTAGATCTCTTTGAGAAGTATGTACATTTTAACAATATTCAGCTTCTAACTCATGAAGACATAATATTTTTCCATTTATTTTTCTTCATCAATTACTTTTATCAGTGTTATAATTTTCAGTGTACAGATCTTTTACATACATGCTTGAGTTTATTTCTAACTATTAGCATTATTTTTGTTGCGATTATAAAAGGGATTGTTTTCTTAATTTCTCTTTTTGGTCGTTTATTTTAGTGTATAGAAACACAGCTGATTTTTGAATATTGGTTTTGTATTCTACAACTTCACTGTATTCATTTATTAGTTTTAACAGATGTTTCTCATGGATTCTTTTGGGTTTTCTATATAACGTCATGTCATCTGCAAATAGAGACAATTTTACTTCTTCCCCTCCAGTCTGAAGCCTCTTATTTCTTTTTCTTGCCTAATTGCTCTAGTTAGGACTCACAGCACTAGCACTATAATAAATAGAAGTAGAAACGATTGGCATCCTTGCCTTGTTCCTGATCTTAGAGAAAGAATTTTAGCTTTTCAATATTGAGTATGATGTTAGCTATGAGCTTGTCATATATGACCTTTATTATGTTGAAGTAGGCTCCTTTTATAACCAATTTGTAAAGAGATTGTATCATGAAAAGATGTTGAATTTTGTCAGATGCTTTTTCTGCAGTGATTGAGATGATCATGTGATTTTGTTTTTTGTTCTTTTTTTGCTAATGTGGTATGTCGTATTTATTGATTTGTATATAAAAAATCCTCCTTGCATCCTAGGAATAAATCCTTCTTGATCACGGTTTATGCTCCTGTTAATGTACTGTTGAACTTAGTTCACTAATATCTTGTTGAGGATTCATTTCTTACACTTTAATATTGTATATTAATTTACTTTAATAAAGCTGTTTGAGGGGGGAAAAGGATCTACCTTATTAATAGTTTCAGTTTTTTCTGAATTTAAAATAGGCACGATTATTTTGCCTTACTTCATAATTTTACATAATCTGTAATAATAAAAGCATAATATGCTAGTTAGACCAGATATCCTTTTGGATGTCCTTCCAGATGACCTTCCGGATAAAGCCACGGTAGCCAAGGCCGAGGCAGAGGCCCCCAGCCGCCGCGGCAGGCAGGGGCCGAGCCCCTTGCATGAATTTCGTGCATCAAGCCTCTTATTTTACTATAATGTTAAAGGAAAAATACACAAGAAGTGTCCAGCATATTTTTGAGTGGTCAATGGCTATTTTCTTTTGTTTTAAAGTATTTTAAAGTTTCTATTACATTGGTTTCACTGCTTATTTGTATACAATTACTCCAATTTTTAAAATGTATTATAGTTTTGTAAATTTAAAGTATTTCTTAGGTCTCTTTATCTATTATTGTTGATTTCAAAAATGCATTTTCAATTCTTGTGTGGTGAGATTTTCGTTAACATCACAGAAAAGACAAATTTTCCCTTTCCATTAGTGGCTATTTTTATTGAAACTGCATTACTTTTTAAATTATTTTGAAGAGTAAATGTTACCATTATAAATGTATTTTTGTAATTATCATTCTAGTTATTTTTTAATTTTTTCCTTTTCATTATAGTTATTTTTAACCAAAATAATCTTTAAAGAAGTTATAGAATAGTTATTTGTTGATATGATGCCAAACAGATGGTTTAACTTAATTTTTAACATTTAAATCTGTTATTCAAAATCCTGTATAATAAAAGGTGAATATGCAAATTGATCAAACAGCAGAACGACCAGTTGCTATGATGTGCACTGACCACCAGGGGGCAGATGCTTAATGCAGAAGCTGCCCCCCTGGTGGTCAGTGCACTCCCACAGGGGGAGTGCCACTCAGCCAGAGGCCGGGCTCACGGCTTTTGAGCGCAGCGGTGGTAGCTGGAGCTTCTCCTGCCTCTGCGGCAGCGCTAAGGATGTGCAACTGCCGAGGGGGCCTAAGCCATCAGTCAGACATCCCCTGCGGGCTCCCGGACTGCAAGAAGGCATAGGCTGAGCTGTGGAACCCCCCCCCCAAGTGCATGGATTTTGTGCATCAGGCCTCTAGTTACTGTATAAGGTGAGATTTAATATATGGGTTAAAATATGTGCAGCAGAACCACCTTTTTGAATTTAAAATTGCTTCTGTTATTGTTTGTAATTTTATGGGTTCTGCCACTTTCTCTTGCTTTGGAAACATTCTGTGGTGGATGAAAAGCACCACTGCATTTAGTTATTAGAAAACCATTTCTTCCTTTTATTTATACTGAAGTCAAACAAAAGACCAAGCATAAATCATTCAGAGTCCTTCTCCAAAACTTCACCTATTCTGCTGATCTTTGTATCAGAGTCTTCTAGGCCTTCACACATCAAAAGGAGTTCTTAATGAAGACCAGCTGGTATATCACTATAAAATTACAACAAAACTGAGATTTTAAATGTGTTTCTGTAACCAAATGATCAGACTATGTGGACTGAGCTTTATTAGGGTACCCGCTGTGGCTCTGACTGAAGTGAAGTGACTGATAGATGAGCTTTGCCTATGCGGGTCTTAAGGGCCTTGAAGTCACTTAGATGGATGACTGCTTAACAAGAGCAACATAACATTTTGTACAGGACAAGAAATCTAGCTTGGCGCCAATAGACTGTGATGCTTGCCTAAACTCAATATTCACATCATGGCTATTTAATTTATCTGTCAATGACTTGCTTCTGATTTGCATTTCACCTATTTGGCATCTCTATGCAAACCCTACAGCACAGCAGTTTTGTATTCAAGATAATGTAGAGGGAGTGTTGGGAGCCTTTAAAAAACATTAGTTTTTTCTTTAATTTTTTATTGAGACATTTATATTTTAATTAATGTAGCTAGAAATTAGATATGGTGACATATGAAAACAAAACCCATAAATATTCATTTCAACAACCTGGCAGTCTCAAAGTGGTTTAAATTAGGATATGGGATTCAAGTGTTAAACCAGTATATAAAACAAAAGAAGGTAAGAAAATGAGATTATTGCAAACAGGTCTGATATTTTACAGAGAAATAAATGTAAAAATTTAGCCCTAGCTGGGTAGCACAGTTGGTTAGAGCATTTTCCTGATATGCCAAAACTGTGGGTTCAATCTCCAGTCAGGACACATACAAGAATGGAACAATAAATCAATATTTCTCTCTCTCTCAAATCAATTTTAAAAAATAATCTTTAAAAATGCATTTAAAAAATAAATCCCATTTGTAATTAAACATAACATAAGGCCATTATTTCTATAAACTTTTTGGAATAGTATGCTTCTCCTAATATGTTGTAGAACTATGTTAACTTGTGCATTTGTTGTGTCAAATAATGTTTGTCAATGGCTTGGATATATAAGAGCATGTTTGATTTCATTTCATCTTAATAACCCATGTTTAAGATAAATCATTGTTAATTTGCTTTATGCAGATACTCTAGATATGTGTAAACCTCTGAGAAACCTGAGAACTGGCATGCAAAACGATGGGTAGGATAATAAATTGTGATAAATGTCATGTATTAACCTGCTCAGACTGCCATAACAAGATACCATAGACTCATAGACTGGGTGGCCCAAAACAGAAATGTTATTTTTGGTCACAGTTCTGGAAGTCTAAGATCAAATTACTGATACGTTAGATTTCATTCTAACTAAGGCCTCTTCTCTTGATTTTTACCTGCCACCATGTGTCCGTGTGCTCAAATGACCTCTCCTGTGTGCAAGGAGAGAGACCTCTGGTGTTTCTTCTTTTGTTGTTGTCTAATCCTCACCTGAGGATATGTTTTTTATTGATTTTAGAGAGAGCTGAAGAGAGAGGGAGGGAGGGAAGGACAGACAGAGGGATGGAGCAATGGAGACACGGAGACACACATTGATCAGGTGCCTCCCAAACACTCCCCGACTGGGGATAGACCAAAGATTGAACCCAAAACCTTGGTTTGTGCCCCGACCAGAACTGTAATCTGCCACTCTTCGGTGCATGGGAAGACACTCCAACCAACTGACCCACCCGGCCAGGGCTGGTGTCTCTTCTTGCAAGGACACTAATCCCATCAGAATAGGGATGCACCCTCATGACCTCATCTAACCCTGATTACCTAAAGCCCATGTCTAAAAGCATCACCTTGGAGGTTAGGACTTCAACATATTGATATATCAGTTGATATAGCAATTGGAGGGACACAAACATTCAGTTTATAACATATAAGAAGGGAGTGACTAAACCATTCCAAACACACAAATTTGTAGTAAACAATATGCCTTTGTATCAATTATTTCTTATAGGAGGTTTCTGTAAGTAATATAAAGATGAACTTGATATTTTTCTTGTTCTGTGTGCATTTATAGTCTAGTGGAGAAGGCAAATATATATGGATCCAAGTTTCATATGAGGTGCATTAAATGCTATAATAGAAATACAAACTAAGTGTTTTCACTGCTCAGAAGGGGGAAAGATTGGGTTTGCCTGAGATGGGCAAGTATTGATGTCACCTCTGCTTGCTCCTAAAGCTTGAGTGGAAATGTTATAGTACTCTTACATGAGAGGACAAAGCTAAGCTGTTCATATTAAATCCAGTTTAAATAAGCACAAAGCACATATTAATTCATTTTCATTATGACTTGCTACTTTGCCATTTTGCAAATTAATATATATATTCCTAAAGACAGACATAGGTATGATCAATTAAAAAATAGGATTTTATTATTTCTGCTTTTATTCTCCTTTCAATACATATTGATGGAATTCTTTTATTTTTCTTACTGAAACATGTTAAAGGATTGATAAATAAGTGAAGGTTGTATAGCATTATGTAATAAGTAGCCATATATCTGTCCTACACAAAATTGCCCATTAAGCCTATTATTCTGTAACGTATAACCCCTAAATTTGGATTTGTAAAAATTAGTACTGTCCTGGTTTGAGAAAACAATCTGTTCTTCAAAGTCCCACTTACCTCCTCAGTTTGTAAGCTGTTAAAGATGAGAATTTAAGCATGGATAGAGTTCTCTCTCTTGACTAACCAATCCAGGATATATGCTGTGAATTTGAACTCTTCCCCTTTTGCAAAATAAATGCATCATTACCGCAAAACTATTTTTTTAGAAAATAAAGCCAAGCAATAAGAAGAAAATTCAAATGCCACTAATTTCTCTCAGAGTTATAACTGTATATTCTCCGTTACTTTCTATGAATATATATGATGTTTAACACACCAAATATATGGTTTTCTTCATCTATAGGGTGTCCCAAAAATGTATATATGTACTTTGAAGAATTATAAAAGTGGCATTTATTAGAATATATTTCATTTTCAAAATTGAGCTATCAGCTGTTAAAGTGTGTATACATTTTGGGGGGACACCCTATATATTAACACATTTTACTGTCAATATTCTTTTACTGCCTACTCACACAATTTCATTGTGTCAATGTACTTTAACTTGATTAGTTGTATAACATTTGGATATTTAAATTATTTTTGTTTTTTCCTCTATTATAAACAACACTGTGATGAAAATACCTATAATTCAGTCTTTCACACATTCTTCCTTAACTCTCTAAAATGGATTTCCACGAGTGAAATTGATGACCATATCAAGCACATTTAGAAACTTTCCTACAGTTCATAATTGGACTCCAAAAAGATTGTGTTCGTGAATGCTGTACACAGAGCAGATGAGTCCGTATTTGTCTGAACCCTCACTGGTTACAGCAGGTGGTATCGCTCTGTTGAAAGACCCAGGTGCCAGTCTTAAATCAGACCAGTCAAGTGTTCGTTGAACTCATTTTGGTTGGGTTTGCTTTCCCTGAATCTGTTTCTGCCTTTCCAACACTTAAACATTAAGTCAGCTTATAAAATTCAATAAGCACATCAAATTTAATCTTTATTTACTATATGGAAATAGGTGTCATTGATATAATTATGAAGAAATATTTGCAAAATCACAAGTTTCAAACATGAATTCTTATACACACAGGCAAATAATTTGCCATTTTATCCTTAAGTATCACTTTTTTCCTAATAAAATGGGTTGAACTTTTACTGTCGTCAACTGTGATGGCAAACAAAGCATCCAGTGGTGGTATTAAGCCCTATTCTGAACCAGTTGGAATTACTTTATTTGTAGAAATTGATAAAAGAATAATGATAGGGATAAATTGAAACGTGTCCAGCTGCCTTCTATATAAAAGTTAGGGCTCAAACATCTACTAATTTAATCAGCCTTTAAATTTATTTTTAAAATTTGGAATAAATGTTTAGTATCTTATTGAATGTAAGACAGTATCTGCAATCTTTGAATCTTTGTGATGTTTCTTCCAGGATTGGTTTAATATGATTTGAAGTGGTCAATTAAATAAGCCCTTCTATTGTTCTGGCTGAATAATGATTTGATTTTCCAAGCCTACTAATCCATTATTTTAATTAGCCTGAAACTCATAAGAAAAGAAAAAAAAGAAAACCTAAATAGGCTTTAAAGGATGTTAAAATGTCTGAAATAAATACCACAATAGCAATTATCAGAAGGAAAGACAATAACTCTCATTTGTGTAATAAAGTAGAACTGCTTTCATAGAAAATAATTAGAGCGATAAATCCACACTTTAGGGGTATTTCAGAGTGTTTGAATACCCCTTGGATTGCTGCCACCTTTAGGAAGATACTTGGAAATGTAGGTGACAAGGAAGACATTTATTGATTTATTCAGTCCAATCTGTGGACTTCACATAGAAGCAACAATCTAGTGTGAATTGGAAACCATGAAAGGCCCTTATAAATGAAAGAAAGAAAAAATCTAAATATCCATCTGTATTTTGGGAAGGCATATCAGAGGCAATTTCTTAATCCAAAGAAGCTATTCCTGTGTTGGAAGAATATAAGGCACCACAGCAAAGTGGAGGGATGGGTTATTTAGATGTCTAACTATATATTACTGTATCTATTGTCACACAAAGCATCGAAATATGGAGAGTTTTGGGAAGGATACACATGCAGCAGAGTATTGAGAATTAAGTCCATAACTATTAATATTCTTAATGTTTTTCACATTGTTTCCATTTTCTTACCACCTATTGACTTTTGAATCATGTCAGTCCCTTATTCTAAAATATCTTTACTTTATCTTAACTTTTTTCAATTATAAAAATACTGTTATAAACAGTGCTAGAGGCCCAGTGCACCAGATTCGTACACTTGGAGGGGGGGTCCCTCTTCGCCCTCTCGCAGTCCGAGAGCCCTCGGGGGATCTCCGACTGATGGCTTAGGAAAGGCGCCCGCCACCGCTGCTGCGCTCGCTATCCATGAGCCCCGCTTCTGGCTGAGCAGCACTCCCCCTGTGGAGCACACTGACCACCAGGGGGCAGCTCCTGCATTGAGCGTCTGCCCCCTGGTGGTCAGTGTGTGTCATAGTGACTGGTCATTCCACCATTCAGTTGATTTGCATATTAGCATTTTATTATACAGTGGGGCCTTGACTTACGAGTGTCCTGACTAACGAGTTTTTTGAGATACCAGCTGCCTCTCGGCTGATTTTTTGCATTGAGTTGGTAGAGTAATTTGAGTTAACGAGCTCCTTAACGAGCTCGGTCTCAGAACGAATTAAACTCGTAAGTCAAGGCCCCACTGTATAGGATTCTAACTAAACCTCTATGAATATTTTAAATGTTTCTTTTATTGGAGAGAAATTATTAGAATAGTTGGGATGACATAGTGAATCCTGCAGACATGGAATAGACCACTGAGTGTATAAGAAGCAACAGACCTCAGTTTCACTTTGAATATTTCAGAGGAATTCTCTAGGAATCAAGAGATTTCCATGTGAACGGTCCCCCACGTGTTGGAACCACCTGAATCAGATTAGTGCATAATTATGAGGGAAGAAGTCTGTTCAATTTCTTGTAAAAAAAAATGCTGAGCTGAAGACCTGAAAGAGGTTTCTTAAGGAGTGCTCTCAATAATAACACCCATGGAGGGAGACAAAGAGGCTTTGGCAGGAAGACCAGGTGAACATCATGCAGCTTATCCCGCAGGCAGCTCTGAAGTTAGTACAGCCATTCAGCATTCAGCGTTGCTTAATGAGGTAAGGTAGCTGACAGGCTGGGTTTCCCTGCATTGACCGGTACGGGGATGGGACAAACCTTCGGCAGGCAGTTTCTTTTAAAGTTATATTGTTGTGACATCTATATATATAAAAGGCTAATATGCTAAGTGTCCCTCTGACCATCTGGCTGGTCACTGTGATGTGCACTGACCACCAGGAGGCAGACTCTCAATGCGGGAGCTGCCAAGCTGCAGTGACTTGGCAGTGGTGGTGCCCGGGTGACGCCCTCTG
The DNA here is from genome assembly GCF_963259705.1 of Myotis daubentonii. Classification (NCBI taxonomy): domain Eukaryota; kingdom Metazoa; phylum Chordata; class Mammalia; order Chiroptera; family Vespertilionidae; genus Myotis; species Myotis daubentonii. The sequence goes on along the minus strand of NC_081856.1, from coordinate 12,900,281 downwards.
AAACCAGAGAGGAGGGAGCCCTATTCCTCGCGGGGCCACACGATTCCACCTTCGGCTGTGGGTTATGTTGTTGCTGGGGCACTGTCAGCCCTGAATCTGGTTTACTGCACACTTGCATTTGCATTCCACACCCTATAGGACAGCAACTTTGCAGAGTACCCTCTCTCACTCCAGAACCCCTCGGGGGATGTCAGAGAGCTCGATCCCTGCAGGCCAGGCCAAGTGACCCCACCTGCCAGAGGGACCCTGCTCACTCAGCAGATGCCAGGGAGGGACTGTGAGAGGCTGGCTCCAGGGTGTGTCTGGCCAGTCTGGCCCAGTCCCGCCCCACCGGCCATCTTCTACTTAATTTCCTTTCAACTGGGTCACTAGTCCTATATAATAAAAGGCTAATATGCAAATCCACCAAAAGGCAGAACGAGTGGTTGCTATGATGCGCACTGACCACCAGGAGGCAGATTCTCAATGCAGGAACTGCCCCCTGGTGGTCAGTGCACCAGAAGCCAGGCTCATGGCTGGCGAGTGCAGCTGCAGTGGCAGGAGCCTCTCCCATTGGGAGTGGGCCTAAGCCATCAATAGGACATCCCCCGAGGGCTCCCAGACTGTGAGAGGGTGAAGGCTGGGCTGAGGGACCCCGCCCCTGCCTGAAGTGCATGAATTTCATGCACCAGGCCTCTAGTTGATTAATAATATTATATGGGTTTCAAGTGTTCATTTCTACAATACATGATCTGTATATTGCAATCTGTGCTCACCACCCAAAGTCAAATCATCTCTGTCACCATATATTTGACCTCCTTTACCCTTTTCTACTCCCCAACCCCTTCCCTCTGGTAACCACCATACTGTTGTCTGTGTCTATGAGTTTCAGTTTTATATCCCACATATGAGTGAAATCAGAGAGTTCTTAGCTTTTTCTGACTGACTTATTTCACTTAGCATAATATTCTCATGGCTCATCCATGTTGTTGCAATGGCAATATTTCATCTTTACTAGGGTATTCCATAGTATATATGTACCATATGTTCATTATCAAATCATCTATCAGAGGACACTTTGGTTGTTTCCAGGTTTGGGCCACCATGAATAATGCTGCAATGAACATAGAGGTGGATATATCATAGTGAATAAATGTTTTCAAATGTTGGAGGGAGATACCCAGAAGAGGGATTGTTGTTTCATATGGTAACTCTATTCTTAATTTTTTGAGGAACTTCCATATTGTTTTCCATAGTGGTTGTACCAATTTACATTTTCACCAGTAATTAATGAGGTTTTCTTTTTCTCCACAACCTCTTCAACACTTGTTATTATTTGTCTTATAGATAATAGTAATTCTAACGAGTATGAAATGGTATCTCGTTGTAGTTTTGATTTACATTTCCCTAATAGCTAGTGAAGTTGAGCCTCTTTTCATATATCTGTTGCCCATTTGTATGTAATCTTGAGAGAAGTGTCTGTTTAGGTTCTCTGCCCATTTTTTAATTGAATTTTTCATTTGTTTGTTTGCTATTGAGTTGTATGGTATATTTTGAATATTAACCCCTTGTTAAAGCTGTTGTCTGCAATGTCTTCCCCCATTCAGTTGATTGCCTTTTAGTGTTTTTGTTTAATTTTTTGTTGTTGCTTGTTTTGTTTGTTTGTTTGTTTTTTAGAGAGAAGAAGGGAGAGAGAGGGAGAGATAGAAACATCAGTAATGAGAGAGAATCAATGACCAACTGCTTCCTACATGCCCTCTTCTGGGGATGGAGACTTCAACCTTGGCATGTGCCCTGACCAGGAATTGAACCCTGACCTCCTGGTTCATGGGTCGATGCTTAACCACTGAGCCACAGTGGCTGGGCAATTACTTTTTAGTTTTGATGGAGGTTTCTTTTTTTGCGCAGAATCTTTTTAGCTTAATAAAGTCCCATTCATTTACTTTTGCATTTACTTCCCTTGCCTTTGGGGTCAAATTCATAAAATTTTCTCTAAGACTCAGGCCCATAAGTTCAGTACCTATGTTTTCTTCTATGTAATTCATTGTTCAAACCTTATATTTAGGTTTTGATCCACTTTAAATTAATTTTTGTACATGGGACAAACTATAGTCTAGTTTCATTCCTTTGGATGTGGCTTTCACACTTTCCCAGCACCATTTATTGAAGAGAATTTCTTTTCTCCATTGTATGTTTTAGGCTTTATCTCAAAAAATTATTTACCCATATATATGTGGTTTTATTTCTGTGCTCTCAGTTGTGTTCAAATGGTCTGTGTCTGTTTCTCTGCCAGTACCATGCTGTTTTGATTATCATTGCTCTGTAGTATAATTTGAAGTCAGGCAGTGTGATACCTCTGGTTTGATTCTTTTCCTGAGGATTGCTTTTGCTATTCAGGGTCTTTTGTGGTTTTACACAAATCTGGTGATTTTTTGTTCTATTTTTTTAAATGTCATTGGGATTTTTATGGGAATTGTATTAAATCTGTATATTGCTTTGGATGATATGGCCATTTTAACTATGTTGATTTTTACAATCCGTGAACATGGAATAACTTTCCATTTCATTGTGTCTTTTTCAATCTCTTTTAATAATGCTTTGTAGTTTTCAGTATATTGGTGGTTCACATTGTTTGTTAAGTTTATTTCTAGGTGTTTTATTCTTTTTGTTGCATTTCCAAAAAGAATGGCTTATTTTTATTTTTTTGAAAATTTATTTGTACCAGAAAAAGACATTGTCTTTATTGTACTGGACAGTATACAAATCTACAGTTTTCTCTGGAGAGATACATATTTCTGTCTTTCAATATTATTAGCTACAAACTCTTGAAAAGATAGTTCAGAACAAAAGCAATCAGTACCTGTTGCAAAACATGCAAAACTGCAAGAGACCTGTGGAGCATTGTCACCCAACAACAAAAAATAATAGACATATAGTGTGAGGGAGAGTTAAACCCTGATTGTTGTGAGTCCCTGAGATTTTGGGGGTCATTTGTAACCTTGGCATAATCTAATCTATCTTGGATAGTATACCTAGATATGTTGATTTAGGTATCCCAGAAACTTCCAAGAAAATTATTTATTTACTAGGGGCCCAGTGCATGAATTTGTGCACCTTGAAAGGAACTGTGGGCCACGAGGCTGCGGTGGGCACAAGGACGGGTCTTGGCCCATCCTCCGCATCCCCACCCGGCCCCTCTCACCGCGGCCCCAGTCCCCTGCCTGCCAGCAGCTCTGCTCTCGTCACCACTGCTCCCATGTGCTAACGCACCAGCCCTGCTCTCACCTGCTGCCAGCACTGAGTGATTGGGACCAGCGCTGGGCGACTGCAGCAGGTGCAAGCGGGGCCGGTTCTGTCAGCAGGTGCGAGAGGCGGAGGTGGAGAAGCCCACTGGTGGGCAGTACATGTCATCACGACTGGTTGTTCGGTTGTTCCACCATTCGGTCTATTTGCATATTAGCCTTTTATTATATAGGACTTATTTTTATTAATTTACTAGAGAGAGAGAGGAAGGGAGAGAGAAATATTGATTTGTTGTTCTACTTACTTATGCATTCATTAGTTAATTCTTGTGCCCTGACTGGGCATTAAAATTGCAATCTTGGCTAATTGGGACAACGCTCTAACCAGCTGAGCTACCTGGCCAGGGCCAGGAAAATTTTTATATAACTATATACAAATACTTATTTTTACTTAGGTAGAAAGTTTACACCATTTTTCAGAATTTGAAGTTATGATCCCTTCCCCCCCCCAAAAAAAAAAAATCTAAAATAAGCCAAAACATATTTGACTTTTCATTTATATCTAATCAGAGTGGAAGTGAATTTTTAAAAAATTCAAAAGGAAATATACATGAGTGCCATGAAGATGGAAAGTCCCATTGGAAACTGGTAATTTTCCTATTAATAAACTTGGTTTCTGATTAATTCATACTGATACTTTATAATACTCAAAAGGCAATAAAATGTTTAATTGTTATGTTTGGAATATGAATGTTTTTCAACAGGTCACATAATATTCATTTGGGTTGTATTTTTCCCTTTCTAAAATATTTGAGATCACACACAATGGTTTTAAAATAAAATGACTGCAATAGGAAAATATAAGCCAAGCATTATTATGTGCATACAAGTCTACCAATTCTCTCCTTTCTTGGAATTATTGTAAGATTACTCAGTGAAATGGTGCTGAGTAGAAGGATTTTTCTTTAAATTTGGATGTATTTTAATCAAATTAAAAAGACAAATAATATGAGTGCGGGGTGGAGTGAAGTGGAGAGAGAGAGAGAGAGAGAGAGAGAGAGAGAGAGAGAGAGAGAGAGAGATAAAGAGAAAGAGAATGAGAATATGAGAATGAATTCAACTCATGTGCAAGAAAGGGAAATGTGTGTATTATTATACTAACTAGAGGCCCGGTGCATGAATTCGTGCACTAGTGGGGTCCCTCAGCCTGGCCTGTGGGATTGGGCCAAAACCAGCTCTCCAACATCCCTTGAGGGATCCCAGATTGCGAGAGGGCGCAGGCCAGGCCAAGGGACCCCACCAGTGCATGATTGGGGTCGGGGAGGGATGTAGGAAGTTGGCTAGCCAGAGAGGGACCGTGGGAGGGCTTCAGGGCATGTCTGGCCCATCTCACTCAGTCCTGATTGGCTGGACCCCAGCAGTAAGCTAACCTACTGGTCAGAGTGTCTGCTGCCTTGTGGTCAGTGCACATCATAAGCGACTGGTCGACCAGTCGACTGTCTTCCCCCTGGTGGTCAGTTCATGTCATAGCAAGCAGTTGAGTCTTAGCATATCATTAGCATAGTACACTTTGATTGGTTGAACAGCTGACTGGTGACCGGACACTTAGCATATTAGGCTTTTATTTTATAGGACTAGTGACTTGTCATGCAAAACCTGGACCTCCTCCCTAACCCCACACCCCCTCACACCGTGGGATTGCCCCAAGTCCCAGAGTCCCACCCCACATGGCCAGTGCTCCACAGGATGGCCTCTAGTCCTGGAGTGCTGCCCTAATGCCCCGCCTCCAGGCCGCACACAGCAGCTGCTGGGCCCTGCCCCCGCAGCACGCATGTGGGGCCGCAGAAACCCTGGTAGATGCCACGCGAATCAGAAGCCGGTACCCCTACAGTGTGCACGCGTGGGGCCATGGAAACCCTGGCAGAAGCTATGTGAAGGGGCCCCCAGGACACCTGCGCCCCTGCAGGGCTGCAGGAACCCTGGTGGAAGCTGTGTGGAGTGGCCGCCGGCCCCACCCCCGCTGTCCCACTCCCGCTGTGCGCGCTGCCATCTTGTGATGGCATTACAGCGTGAGGGTCAATTTGCATATTACCTCTTTATTATGTAGGATAATATATTAATGCCTCTGGCTATGGCAGCAGCCACATAATCCAAATCAAATATTAAGTTTAGAGGATTAGGAGAGGGGCAGGGAGAAGAGTGAATCTGGAGTGAGAGGGGCAAGCCAAGTCAATGTCCATGAGGAAATGTAAAGGTTAAAATTCCAGAGAAGCATGCGAGTGAGTGCAATGGGTCCAGGGAAGGTTTTCATCAGGGCAATGATGCCTTGGGCTCTCAGATAGGCAGTTAGGAGCTAAGGCAGTCACTGCCGCTGTGAGGAGACACAGCTGTTTTCTAGATCAGCCCTGGGCTCCCCAGCTCTTACCCCACCTTGTGAGCGGGGTTGGCTCTAATGCTGTAGCACCAAAAACATGGAAAATAGTGTAGATAAGGGGGTATTAAGATGGAATTCTGGAATTTGGGAAAAATTAATATCTTTATTTTTAGGAACTTCTCATTGAAATTGAGAATTTTATTCCAAGTAAATGTAGGCAACAAACTACAAAAGTATTACTATGAGCACTACCTGTATCTTTATCACAGTAGAAACCAGATATTTTTATATCACAGTATACTTATTGCATATATCTCAAAATATATTTTATAATCATACCACTTTGACATCATGCCTTCTATTAAATTCACTCCTAGATTTTATTTAAAATTAGTAGACAAGCACATATATTACTTTATCAAAATTGCTTTCTTAAATAACAAAATCTATTTTTATATCATTGGCTTCTTTTGCAACATTGCAATGTTTTATTTTATGAATTTAAAAACTTTATTCTGATAAAATGTCCATGGATTCCCTGGATTATCATAGGTATGAATGACACACACAAAAATTAAGAACCACTGATATCAATGTGTATAATTTCAGACTACTCAAAAAAAATTTTATAATTTAGAATTTAGATTGTGCTTATTTTCTAAATTCATAAGAGAAATATGAATTTTTATTAAAAGTTTAAAATTGACAAGTGCATTCTGGTGCACTTGAAAATTCAGAATTGAAAATTCACAATTCATTTTTTGTCCAAAAACATGCACATCTTGAATGTGCACAAATACATCAGTAATGAGTATTTCCCAAATCATTGACAATCTGAATAGTTCTTAAAATTGCTGTGTGAAAAGAATCCTGGAGTAGGAACTCAGTATTCAGTGGTCCCAGTTCTGCCTCTAATAAACTCTTCCCTGAGCCTCAGGCTCCTCATCTGAGTTGAATGGCTTGGGTGATCTCCAAGAGTCTTCCAATTCTATGGTTTAGTAATTCTACTATCGTCTAAAAAGGGTTATTTCTGGTTTAAATTTAATAACACAATGAGTTTTAAAAAGATTTTTAAAAGTTGCAACTTGACAGAAAATAACCATTTTTATTCAAATAGGAAAAGATGCATGTACATACCTTTTTAAAAATATTTTTTAATTGATTTCAGAGAGGAAGGGAGAGGGAGAGAGAAACATCAATGATGGGAGAGAATCATTGATCGGCTGCCTCCTGTGTGCTCCACACTGGGAATTGAGCCCACAACCCAGGCATGTGCCCTGACTGGGAATTGGTTCAAATGTCCATGCTCAACCACTGAGCTGTGCCAGCGGGGCCACACCTTTTTGAAGTAACACAAATTCATAGCTGCAAAGCATGATCGTTCAATCTATAGGTCGCTTCACTCTCCCACCCTGTTAACTCACAGGGACCACCAGCTGCCTTTGCCCTGTGGAGAGAGACAATCGCTTTAAAACAAACCTCTTCCAAGCTTAATGCTTCATGGATAAATATTACGGTTTATGTACATCGATAAACATTTCCTAGACTTGCAAAATCCATTTGATATTTTAATTAAATAACCCCTACAAAAACTAAACTCTGTAGGCAGGGACTGATTAGAGAGTAGCACAAACCTTTACCTGTTACCTGAACTTTAATAAATGTTGACTGCAACTCAAGCAGTGAGTCAGGTCTCTGTCATGCCTAATTCTCCACGTTGTTCAATTAAAAGTTGCTCTTCAGAAATGCCATGATACAGAGCACTTGCAGACTGACCTACATAGGCAATCTAAGAATCATTAAAGAAAGGATGGAAAAATAATTTTTAAAAAGCATTTGAAACAGTTTCCTTCTAAAATTGACAAGAATCAATATCATTCGAAATCCGTTAGCCAAGCAAGATGGAGTGAGATGCAGTTAATGAATCTAAAATTGTAAAATTGTTTTTAAAAGCGCCTCTCTTATTACATCTAAATGCCATTTTCAAGATAGAGGCATTGTAACCTGACTCTGTGTGCTGTGCTGTGTGTACAATAAAGCCGCAAAATTAATCCCTTCCCCTGACGACCTCTAGAAATGAAAACCCATTAGAGTAATAATATTTGTACACTGGCCTTGATGTTTTTGTGCTGAATTTGAATGCCATGAAATGATTATGTGTACTGGTTGATGGGGACACATGTGCAGATAATTACCTAAATAATCCTCTTTACATAGGTGCAAGGTGACATTTTTAGATCGGATACAAACTAGTTGCAACCTAATAAAACTCATAATAATTTTCCTTACTGCTGAAGCATGAATCTTACTATTCCAGAGGTTGGTTAGAGATATTTTACTTTTTGCAGGGATCCAATGACAAAATTTGACTAGAAGTCCTATAAATGTGAGACATAGGCTACTAAATTGTATGCCAGAGCCTACCCTCACTTGGTTTAAGATTATCCTCAGTAGGGTCACAGATCTTACAGCGTTCTTTGCTCTAAAAAGGAAGGTAACCTACAAGAATATGAAGATGAGCTTGATAGAATTAATGTTTACCCCAGGGTATGTTTCTCACATATAAAGGATGTTCCCCTGGAACGGAAGCACTAACCTAGGCATGTTGACCCACTCAAGATATTTTCCATTTTCCCTTAGCCATAATCACTTTAAAAAAAACAACAACAACAAAAAAAAAAACACCTGTGATTTGAAAGTTGCTTAGGTTCTTCACATCTTATGAAAATAAAATTCTACCCTGTGGCCTAACTTTATTTTTTTAAATATATTTTTTATTTATTTTTAGAGTGAGAGAGGGAAAAAGAAACACTGATGGGCTACCTCCTGCACGCCCTATATTGGGGATTGAGCCCGAAACCTGAGGATGAGTGCTGACTAGGAATCAAACCTGTGACCTCTGTGGGACGATGCTCAGCCAACTGAGCCACATGGGCCAGGGTTTACTGTCTTAATTATTCTCTCTTTGTAGCATATTACAGCTTCGCTTTCACACTTTCTATTGACCACTTTAAAAGTAGCCGATAATTTTCTAACACAATATAGTGTCTTTCTCAAGCCTTAGTCCACTTGGCCGCTCTTTAGTATATTTTTAATGTACACCTCCAGCTTTCTTAAAAATTTCTCCGCCTCAGCTTTCCATACCTGTTGAGTAGTTATTTGTTGAGTGAATGAATGATTCTACTCTCCTGGTTTACCTTCTCAGTTTTTAAGTACTTCATCTGTGTCATCTGATGCAGCTCCATGGTTTTAACATTTGCCTTTACAGATAAGGGTGGATTTTCTTAGTGTTCTCTCTCCGGGCCTGTTTACCAAATTCCAGTTTCTTAAGTCTAAATGCATGTGGCAGGGTCAATGGGGGGGGGGGGCAATGGGGTCATCTGTAATACTTTCAATAATAAAGATAATTTTTTAAAAATTTGATATATGATTTAATCGTCAATAGATTAAGTTCAATGTGATTTCTGACCTTCACAACACCAAATAACTTCCACATTCTCTATTTTTTTAAATGATATTAATATCTCCTTAGTCATTCAAGCTCAACATCTCAGTTTTATTTTGAACTCTTACTTTCCACTCAGACTTTTAGTCTTAAAGATTCTGCCTCTGAATTTCTCTTGTATTTATTTTAATTGCCAAAATATAGTTCTTTTCAACAGTACCTTGTTTTTTAGCCTTCATCTAATCACATTCTTGGTTACATATCTGGTACAAAACACTAAAGGTAGCATGTTTTCATTGTTCAGTAGAAAGAGTATGAAATTAATGAGTTTTCCTACATAGCCTCACCCCTTTCCAAAACACCTCTAATGAATTTTTTTTTCCCTGCAAAACAGCTCTGATGATGTCATTTTCCAGCTAAGAACAAAACCAAACATTGCAATAGTTTCATCACTTAATGAACAAAATCCCAAACTATTTTGACTAGTACATTACAATCTTTCCGAATGCTAACCTTATTTTCTGAACTGTAATTCCATCTATTTTGCTCTCCATTCCTGAATTGCTGCTATTGTCTTCTTTAATATTTCAGTCCCCATCAGGACTGGAACTTATGTAAATTGTGCCAGCCTCATTTCCAAATATAAGAACTTTGATTTTGACTCCAAGGCTGTGAGTTTGAGTTTGTGCAATTTTTAAGAAAAATGTATTACTAGCATGGATTCCCTAACAACTGGCATTCCTGCTACCTTACTCTGTTTATATAAATTTATAACAGTAAGTATCTTTCTATTTGTATACATCAAGACCATAAATTGCCATATAATTCAAACACCAAAGTATGCTAATTGTCCACCAAATTGAACTTGGCTTTTAGCAAAAGGAAAAATTAATTTCCCCAAGAGGTCTTACCTCTACCGTGCTTTCCCATCCTATATAATAAAAGCCCAGTGACCATAATGGTGTAATGACCAGAACGACCGCTCGACCAGTCGCTGTGAGGTGCATTGACCACCTCTCATCTCCCCCCCCCGCCCCCCCCGCCCGTAGGCTCTGATCACTGGATGGCTAACGGGGAACCACAGAGAACTGGGGTGGTGGCAATGGGGCGGGGCAGGACTGGGGACTAGCGAGCAGGTGGAACAGCTGACCTCTTGGTCCCTCCCCCCAGCCCACAGGCTCCGATCAATTGCGGGATGGCAAACGGGGAACCGGGTGGGGGCAGTGGAGGGGCGGGACTGGGGACTGGCGAGCAGGCGGAAGATGGCCCTGATCACAGGCTAGGCCTAGGGACCCTGCCTGCACACAATTTTGTGTGCTGGGCCTCTAGTTCTGCTAAAATTGACTACGTCTGCAGATATCTTTCTTCTGCTAAAATATCCTAGGACAAGTTTCATTTCATTCTTATAACAAAACTAGAGGCCCGGTATACAAAATTCATGCATGGGTGTGTGTGTGTGTGTATGTGTGTGTGTGTGTCCCTCCGCCTGGCCTGTGTCCTCTCACAATCCGGGACCCCTCGGGTAGGGTCCCTAGGCCTGGCCGGCGATCAGGGCCTATTGGGGCTTTCCTTCCCCTGGCTGCTGACATCTGGTCCCGCCACCGCTGCTGCCACTGGTTGCCATTTGTGTGATGCTGCCCCGTCCCCTGCCACCAGTAGCCTCCCTCTGCGGGCAACAGACATGGGGTGCGATCGCTTGGCTGGCCTTGGCCTCCCTCTGCAGGGTGATTGCTGGCTGGCCCCGCACACCCACCACAGCGTCACTGGCCAGCAGCCTGGGCCTCCCTTTGTGGGCAATCGATTGCGGGGCCCCCAGATCAGTCACCCCACAGAGGGAGGCCCCACCCACCTGCCACAGCGCCTTTCGCTGGGTAGCTTGGTCCTTCCTCTTTGGGGCAATCATGGAGCACCCCCCCATCGATTGCCCCGCTGGCCAGTGGCCTGGGCCTCCCTCTGCGGGATGATTGTGGGGTTATGGCGGGGCCCTCCGACCAATTGCATCACTCCTGCCTTGGCTGGCCTGGCGCCAGTGCGTGTCATAGCATGATTGTCCGGAAGGTTGTCCGGACTGTTATTCTGTTCAGTCATTCGGTCAATTTGCATATTATGCTTTTATTATTATATATAACAAGCCACCATTAACCCATGAAACTATAAACTTATTAAGAACAAAGAGTAGCTTTGGTCTTTATAGTGTATTTCATCATATTTTGTACATTATATCATACATAGAAGATACTCAAATATTGTTCTAATGAGTCTTAAACCTCTTTCATCCTCTCTTTTACTCTTGCCCCATCATAGCTGGGGGACTGCCCTTTTGGCTCTTGACTTAGAGAGAACAGCTACTGGTGATGATTGTTCCATGACTAAAAATATATCCTAACATAACTTTTGTATTAATACACGAAGAATCAGAGCTCTTGAAGTCACAAAGGAGGCTAAGGATTATTAATGAACTTTAACATTTTGATGAATTTTTAGAATAAATTTGCCTTTTATAGGACATTGTGAAGTTGCTCAGTAGTACATTTTGAATTATGGATATTTCTATGCATGTGTAAAATTATACAGTGAAATTTTCTATTTCTTTTATGTCAACAACAATGAGAATCACAGAATTTTAGAGGCTGAATAACATTTTCAATAAATTAGTTCAAACCTTTCATTTTGCCATAGAGAAAAGTAATACAGAGAAATAGAGTGATTTCAAGGCCAAAAGAGCCAGAGTTTGAAAAACTATAAGAAGAAACTAGTGAGATTCCTAGAAATGAAAATGCACTTTGAGAGACGTCCTCAAAAATAGATACAATTAAGTTCCTCCTAGTTTACATTCTCTCCATCCTAGTAGCTACACAGGCCTACCTGTGTAGACTACAGTTTGAAGGGTCCCTTGTAATAGTTGTGGCCACATAATTAGAATTCTTGTGCTTTCCTTCCTCTTTTCACACCTTCCCAGTTGGAATACAGGCCTGGTTTTAAAGTGAAATGTTACAGCAACAAGATAGAAGGAGACAGGCAGCCTCTATGAGCCTGTTCTGAGCTGCTTACTCACCTTGGATTGCTTCCTTCTATACTGTTCCACGAAGAATGAGCTTGTGAATGTTTAAACTACTGTATTGTTTATCTCTTTGTTTTTGCAGCTTACTGTATACCGTTGTACAGTCTTTAGGAAAACCGTATAGACAAATAGAACAGAATTTAACGGTAAATCGGACTTTAAATAATTTCTGGTCCAACTCACTTATCTCTTGGTTGATAGAGAAGCAGTTAGGCAGAATGTTACCTCCATTAATTGCAAGTCAAGCGAAATGTCTCATCAACTGATTACCTCCAAGTTGAATTGTCATGTTTTCCTCCACTAAAACGTCATGTTAAAAATCTATGCCAATGAGAGCAGCAAACCAAAATATCAGAGATAATGCTTTCATGCTACCCGCTGTTCCTCTGAAGCATATATAACTTTTCTTCCAAAATTAACTTATTACTTCTATTGTCAGATCTATTCATTCAAACATTGGTTAACCAATAGTTAATGAATAATTAGTACATGCAAGAACTATGCTTCGTGCATGAGACAGACAATGCTCCTGATCTCATGTTTGATAAAATGAAAAACACAGTCATTAAAAATAATTAAAGTAGCAAGTCTAGGCATGATTATTAACGGGAAGCACAAGGGTTGTGTGGAGTGTGAAACAGGAGGTCCTAATGGAGTCAGGTGCTGAGAATGCTAAACACTGTTTAGAATTTCTTTTAGTACAGAATCTGTGGTGACAGTAAAGTTCTCTTTCTTTCCCCCTTTATCTTGGAAAATCAATTAAAATTTTGAGTGAATAGAGAGGAATGGGAAGACGTCAATCTTTCCTGGTATGGTAAAGAGAATCATAGCTATGGGGAAAGCAGCAAGAGGATTTCCTAGGCCCCTTTATATGTAGGACAGGAGGGTGTGTAGAATCATTGAACCCAAACCCAAAGTGGAAGAGGAAAACACACAAAAGATGTTTTAGGCTGTCTACCCAGAAAATAGTGCCTGGTTTCCAGCTGCCCTTTATGCATGAAATAAGCACAATTATATAATTCTTGGAGTGTGTGATTGTCATAACTTTGACAATCATTGTAAAAATTTAGTCATTGGAAAAAGTGTTGTGTGTGAGAATGAATCTTATGTAGGATGTGGCGATTATAATATAATAAAGTGACTAGTTTTATAGATTAAAATGATTACAATACTTTGAAATCGCTCAATAATGAGTTTTATATTCCTAGACATGAAAATTTGGTAAAGACACTGAAAATGTGATTATAGGCATAGATTGTTGATTTTCACTTTTGAACTCTAGTCATTATTTCTAAGTCAATCCTATATAATAAAGAGGTAATATGCAAATTAACCCTCACAAGATGGCTACCTATGACCAGGCTGGCAGCGGGGTTAGTGAGAGAAATAAAGGACTGAACAAGTAGGATGCGTGGGGTGACCAGGCTGACAGGGGGGTTAGTGAGGAGTGACCAAACGACTGAACAATCAGGCTGCATGGGGTGACCAGGCCGGCAGGGGGTCAGTTGGGGGTGACCAGGCTGGCAGAGGGGGCAGTTGGGGGCAACCAGGCCAGCAGAGGGGGCAGTTAGGGGCAATCTGGTGGGCACACAAAGGCAGTGAGGAGTGATCAGGCCATGGGGGAGGGGGGGCAGTTAGTGGTGACCAGGCAGGCAGGCAGGTGAGTGATTAGGAGCCAGCAGTCCAGGATTGTGAGAGGGATGTCCAACTGCCCATTTAGGCCCGATCCCCGGGATCAGGCCTAACTGGCAGCTGGACGTCCCCCAAGGGGTCCCAGATTGGAGAGGGTACAGGCTGAGCTGAGGGAACCCCCACCCCCTGTGCACGAATTTCATGCACCGGGCCTCTAGTAATAATCTAATCTAATAAAAGAGAAACATGCAAATTGACCGCACCTCTGCTATGCCCCAAGCCATGCCCACCATCCAATCAGAGTGACTATATGCAAATTAACCCAGCCAAGATGGCGGCCAGCAGCCACAGAGCTGGAGCAAGCAGGAGGCTTGGTTGCCCCGGCAATGGAGGAAACCAAGCTTCCCACCTGCCCTGGCCAGCTATGGCCTCCGCTCAAGGCAACAAAGTCTCAATTATATAAGAAAAATAAATCCCAGATACCTGCTTCCAGCCAGCCTCCACTGGGAGCTTGGGTGTCTGGGGGCCGTGGCCAGCCTGCAAACAGCCATCAGCCTCTCACCCAGGCTGGCCTGGTACCCCAGCGGGGACCCCCACCTTGAAGGAGTGTGGCCAACCTGAAAACGGCCCTCAGCCCCTCACCCAGGCTGGCCAGGCACCCCAGCGGGACCCCCACCCTGATCCGGGACACCCTTCAGGGCAAACAAGCCGGCCCCCATCCGTGCATCAGGCCTCTATCCTATATAATAAAAGGGTAATATGCAAATTGATCCTAACAGTAGAACGACTGAGAATGACTGGTCACTATGACACAAACTGACCACCAGGGGGCAGACGCTCAATGCAGGAGCTGCCCCCTGGTGGCCAGTGTGCTACCACAGGGGGAGCTCTGCTCAGCCACAAGCCAGGCTGATGGCTGCCAGTACAGCGGTGGTGGTGGTGGTAGCCTCTCCCGCCTCCTCAGCAGCACTAAGGATGTCCTACTGCAGCTTAGGACTGCTCCCCGAGCTTAGGCCCAATCCCCTGGGGATTGGGCCTAAGCCAGCAGGTGGTCATCTCCCGAGGGGTCCCAGACTGCGAGAGGGCACAGGCCGGGTTGAGGGACACCCCCCTGCCGAGTGCACAAATTTTTGTGCACCGGGCCTCTAGTAATAATAATAAAAGAGAAGGAGAGAAAAGAGAAGCCAGTAGTCTTCATGCTCACCCCTTTAAATCTATGACTAAATCTGTACTGTAGGAAAGTCTGTAAAAATGAAAGAAGAAAAAAAGGGACAGATGGTAAAGCAGAACCCAACATAAGCTTGGAAAGTATCCACTGAGAGGAAATGCTTTATAATTGGTAAATACTATAATGAAATACGTTAATTCACATGACAAGGAATTAGGAGTCAAGGCCCATCTGTGTGAAACAAGTATTACCAATGAAGAAGATGTTTGACCACCTGGATTATCAAGAGATCAAAAGTGACTTTGGCCACATTTCAGAAACAAGCAGTCTGTTGAAAATTCTCTCACTTTTCTAGAGCACTGGTATGTTGTGCCAACATATTTTCGGAAAGAATGGAGAGGGTGCTTTGCAACTTTTATTTCCTGATACTTTATTTTCAAAGACTTTTCACAGATCTGCTGTGGGTCGCTGTATCTTCTACCTCCGAATAGTTTAAGAGATGCTGTTGAAATTCTCCAGAATGACCTTCATTTCATAGTTTCTGATTTAAAAAAGATGCTAATGGGATTGATATAACCTGATTCTCAGATCAGCCTCTCCTCTTTTTATTTTCCTTTCAAACATTGGTGGAAGCCTAGGAAATCTGCAACTGTTTCTTCGGGGCCCTCTGCCACACAGCCAAGAGTATACTGTGAAGTAAATCACTGCTTGTGCAAAGATCGTTACATATTTTGCAAAAAAGTCTGTTTGTGAGGGTGGGTGCACATCGTGTGTAGAAAATGCTACAGTAGGTGCACCATGTTGTCTGCTACTGGAAAATATGTACCTGCTTCCAGCTATGAGTCCAAAGACCCAATTTACTAAAAACTAGCGATCTATCAGATTGAGGGGCAGAAAGCAATCTGCACTCTTAACGCCTTGAAATTTCTTGCATCAGTCACCAGATCATGATTTACTAATAGGGTTTCAGGGCTTGCAAAATAGCGCAACTCGAACCACGTATTAATATTTAATCTGGCATTTTAAGTGCACCTAACAAAAGACCCCAGAGCTGCTGACAGAACCCTAAATTGTGAATTTCTTAAAAGGGAATTGAGCAGGTCCACAGTGATTTTGAAAAAAAAAAAAAGGGAAAAGGAAAATAAAGGGGTTCCAACGTTCCAAGCCAGGGCTCTCATTTTTCTTAAAAGTATTTATCATGCATTTTTAGATGCTTTATTAAGAGAATCACAAGACTGTTTCTGGCAGCGGGCTGCAAAATCCACAATTAGATGACAGTAGATGCATTTTGGTTAATAAATTTTGTATTAGACAACTTGCTCCTAAAATAATTCATTGGCACTTCTAAATTGTTGCTAAATGAGAGAAGATCTAGCCTATAAATCACTTGAATCACCTTATTGCATGCTTTTAAGCAACTGTATCTGTTCCGAAGTAGTCAGTTGAAGAACATACACCGTAGGCAAGCAGGTTTGCTTTGAAACCCTATTTTCAGGGCTCAGGATGACCGTTAATGCCAAGTTCCAGTGCCACCCAGACCCACTTCCAATGGGAGCATGTGGAACAAGAGGGAATGACTCTACCTGCCAATGCTGTTGAAAACATATAATGATTATCTAATGTTTATGGTAAGCATATGAAATAGGTGTTGAATTGCTTCCATTTGTGACCAGAATATGTCATAATTTGTGAAAGATGTTCCTGTAATAACAGGGTGCCACCTGTAATAACAGAATGTTTATTAGTGTACAAATGAGGGTTAGAAATGATATTTTTTTATGTATGGAACAAAACACGAAAGACAACTTATTAGCAAAAGATAAATTGCTTGGCAAGATCTCAGTGAGATGCTAAGCTTGTCAAAAATAAAAATAAAAAGCTTTTTATTTGCACAGACCAATGCCTTTATAATCCATTTAAAATTATATACTTGCCACTAGGTGGCTATTTCTGATCAGATCATTTTACCATTTTAATTACATTTTTAATATCCTGGCTGCATAAACAAAGATAAATTACAAACCCCGCACAGTCTGGCTGCTGGCTCAGGCACAGTCCGTCATAATATCAGCTTCTGTTTGTGTGTCCTCTAATTAGATTCTCAGATTGAGGCTTTGTCAATCAATAATTTTAATTTTAAAATCGCCTCTTGGTCTTGCATTTCATGTTTGTTTGGGAAAATGATCAGTGGGACAAAGCTGATAATTTATGCAGAAACAATCTCTCAGCAAAGCTCCGTGCACATTCCTCCTCCCATCAACAGAAGCCCGCAGTGTAAGCTTGACACAGGTCTAATTAGCATGCAGATATGTGTCGCCTCATTGGCAATTCAAATTGCTTTTTTATAATGTACCTCAAATTGTGCTACTCAAACATTGTATTTGATTTCCAAAGCCCCCTGGGCATCCCATAATGTCCCCCTTCATCCTGGGTAGGGAGCATTTATTGAACAATCTGCTGAGACTGGCTGTCTTTTCGAAAACACCCAAACATCGTATTTCTGGGACCAGCTTTTCCTGTCAGAGAGCAACTTGCTCTTCTGCGGAATTCCCTGTGCCCCATTTGTAGGTTTAGAGACTACAGGTTCCTTTAGGAGTCGCCTCTCCCACGTGGTTGGTCTACAGAGGGCTTCACTCGTGTGCCACTCATTTTTAAAGTGGGGAGGATGTCTGCTGCGTACACATTAATATGCGGCACGTGGCCACCTCTCGAATGCCAGCCTCCCAGTCTTCATTTAAACAAAAATGGCTGGATTGAGAGGGCTGTTTTTCCTTTCTCCCACATGCATACCCACACGCACTCGCACTTGCTCTCTGGGGCACACATCCATGCGCACAACCTTCTCACGCACCTCCACGCCCACCCAAGACACACAGAGCACGTCACGGTCAGCACCGAGATGTGTGTGACACTTGTCTGCCGCACACATGACAAATAAGGGGATTCCAGCAGACACTGGGGCTTCTTTCTTCCTTCCTTCCTTTTTTTTTATTTTTTATTTATTTTTTTTTTTTGCCATGCAGCAACAAGTGGCAGAATCAATGGTGTACAGTTATTCAGCAATGTAATTCATTTCACTGGCTTTGGCTCCTAGCCAGATCCACCATCTGTCTCCAGCTCTCCCTCTCCCCCTCTCTCTCTCCCTCTCCCTCTCTTTCGCTTGAATTTGTCCTACATTTCGTAATATTACGTGCCTGCCATGTTTATCCTGTGCCAGAGGTACACCACCGCTCTCACCCCCATTCCGGCGTGGACTCCTCTGAGGTCGGTGGCACTTGGGAGACTTCAGTGGCATGGGAGGAGAAGGGTAAGCAAAAAGCAAAAGGGTTCATGCAAGAAATATGTATATTACGTTCTGGGGTCCAACTGCTCCTGCTTCAGCCTTTTATCCGAAGCCTTAAGATGGATTTGCCTCATCCAGGAACTTTTCCTGCTTCGTTAGAGCATCTTCGTTGTCTTTATCAGACACTGGCACGCCACGCCAGTGCACGGCTCCATGGAACGAACGCCTGCTGTTGGACACTCGCAGAGCTCTGCCACCGAACCCCCTCCTGCACGGGAAATCGGGGGACTCCTCCAGGATCTTATGCGTGCCTGCTATTTGAAGCTGCAGAAAAGTGAATAATCAATTAAGTATTGATCTCTTGTAAGATTTGGTAAATTTCAAAGGCAAGACAAAGAGGATGGCTTAAGGAAACACTGCAGGGACTTGGCGTAAATTAGACACCTAACGGAAGCGCAGCATAAAATCACACCTCCACTGAAGAATCCCTTGGACGAATTAGCACTAGCTATTGGAAGACAATGGTGGATTTAATCAAAACAGCAGGCATGCAAGAATTTTGCCCGTGAACCAGAAAAAGGAGCTAATTATAACCACTTTTTTTTAATGGAGCTAATTTGACTGAATGGATGCAAATGTGCTTTATTTATGGATGAAGAAGCAAGCCTTACTGCAATGATCTTGGGATCATCGTATCTGCTATGCTTTGCAGCTCCTGTTACCTTCAGTACATTTTTATTTCCGGAGAAGGTATTTCTGTGTAAACAACGGCTAATCATGCAAAGGATTCATCGGAACAATATACTATGGTATATGAGATATAATCATAATTTTGCAGCCTCTCAGGGTTCCCCCTAACTTGGGGCTTTTGCAACCTTTGCATACAATGGGTTATGGTAAACAATAAATGAATGATGTTAAACTGTGGTGATTTTTCAATGTGTAGTTTATTAATTTTAGCTTTCTTAGAATGTTGATTCAGAATTATTTGGCAATTAGTCCATAATGAAAGGAAGGGAATTGTTGGGTGGGGTTATTTTAAAAAAAAAATGCATTTGCAGTCTTCTTAGAGATCGGAATGTGTAGGTCCCACCAGCCCATGAGCTCTCTAATTATAAAAGAATGATAAAAATTTTTGACAATTTGAAGAATTGGTTTTATAATGGGAACAATGTGTTATAATCAGTAAAAGAAGAATTGTTGTGTTTTCTCTCTGGGTAGAATGTTCTTGAGTGGTTAACTCCTCTGTTGCTGATGAGAAGTAAATGTCTTATAACTGACTGACTGGAGGGAGAGGTGGTAATGAGGTTGCTTTGTTCCTGTGCATCCTCACATTTCAGGCTAAAGTGCATTTTAAACATGTCCTTCTATTTCTATTATTTTCTTTCTCTATTTTTCTTTTCATCTTTTTTTTTCTGTCTTGCAATCTACGTTCCCTGAGCAACCACAGGAACCAAGTTACATTAAGCTTCAACACAAAGACCTTGTAAGAATAATGAATCCTCATTTGCATCGACATTTGTATTCAGATTTGCCAGGCTATAAACTTGGCAGATCAAGCGGAATATTAAGTAGAGGCTTCCATGGTAAATTGTGGCTCTTGAAATTACTAAGCCCCCCATCCCCATTTTTTCTCCCTATCGGTGGTGGCAGGTGAAGTCTCATGACTACTGGTTTCTTAAGAAACGCATTGGCCCCTTCATCTTTCAGTGTATGATGTCAGTTTCAAGCAGAAGGAGAAAAATCAAGTAGGAGGTATTCTAGCTGAAGGTACATTAACTCTAGAGGCCAGACACCATCAGAGAGACATCTGTAAGCAATTGAATGGTGTGGGAAAATCAATTATCATGTGTAGGCTAAGGTTTGATTTTTTTTCGGTGTATTAAAAATATATTAATCTCATAAAAGTTCATGCTCATTCCTTAAAGTTTCTAAAGGATATAGAAGGACCGAGGCAAATCTTTACTCATGAAATATTTCAATTATGTCATTCTGAGTCATTGTTGCTGGTCTACTCATGCCCATTCTTGAAATACTTAGAATGCCTTCTTTTAATTAGTCACTACGGATTGTCTGATTCAATCCTTAGCTTTGCTTGATTCTGAAATGGCAAAATAGGAATCATCAGAGTTACTTCTGTATAAGTTCAGAATTATGACCTCAAAAGTCCTTTCTACAATACAGTAAACAATGGGGTGAAAAATGCAGATGATAATGTCCATGTTTTATCCAGTCTATGTGATGCCAAACATGTGAGTAATTGGAAACATTTGTGCATGACTTAATTTTGCCTGTATCATCCCATTGTTTCAGAATCATGTAAACAGAGCCTAAAGATGCATGATCTGGGAACAAACTCTCGGTTCTTGTCATCTTTTTTTCTCTCAAGAACTCTTCACTAGTGAGGAATTATAAAATGTACTAGAAGATCATCCTTGACGATGGCTTTCCTTTTAAATCTTTTTTTAAAAAATTTAGTATAAGTGATAAAATATAGTCTGGGTCTCCTATGACTTTCCCTTACGGTACATCGTAAGAAATTGTGAACTTTTAGTAACTGCTGTAAGAAACTGACTTAAGTAACTCTTACTTTAGGTTGAGGTAAGGTTTAGTTGTGTGTGAAGGAATGAGGGGATGTTTCATGAAAGATACTGGACTTTTAAAAAAATAACATGTACCGGTAAATATTTGACTGAGGGATAACATTTCATAAGTTATCATAAACTTGTAAAAATAGTTATAAGAATCTTGCCAAAAACAGGTATATTAGTATGATTTATATTAAAATATCACAATGTAGCATAGTATAAAATAGGTATTAGATATTCTTAATAGTAACTGGGTTTTAGAATCTGAAAAGTAAAATGTAAATCATGACTTTTTGCAATTACATGTTTGGATTTCACAGTCTCATCTCTTTTAAGGAAAATAAACTGTTAGATAATTTGATACCAATCACAGCTATACTGAGAAACAAGAGCATCACCACTATCTGGCAAAATTTAACTTTTATATTTACTTTTTAATGTGAGAAAGATGGAAGCATGCTAATTGTCATGATGTTGGCTTGATCTAGAGCAACCAGGCACAAATAGCATTTTAAAAGAATTTTTTTTTCCTGAGGGGACTTAATGATAACACCTTATGATGAAATATACCCATCAACTTTATAACAAAATGCAAGCACAGCTTATAGGCTGAGCAAAGACATCAATGCTCCTTTTTAAACATGCTATTTCACATGAATCTGAAATTCAATTTCATAGGTTTTAAATTGTACTTTTACCAATGTGGAATAGGTGAGGGGAGTTATGTATTAATTGTATTAAAATACATTTGGTTGTGTGTTCAAATAGGGTTTAGAAAGGAAGAGATTTATATTTGTACCTTTCTTCAACACTGCCCATCAATTTGAAACTGTCTTCTTTAATAAATGCTAATGATTTGGTTGGTTACATTTGTGCATATACTTAGCTGATGAATCTGATCAAGAAGAGAAATTATAGCATCAGCGCTTTTGCTTCTAAACAGCAGGAGTGAGACTTCTCTCCAAAATGGTGTTCTGCTGTGGGTTTGACATCCTCGGAGTAAAGTGGGTGCTATTTGTTGCCTGCCTTCTCGGGGTTTCTTAGATAAGGCTCCCCTTCATTAGCTCTAGTCTCTCCTTGCTGTGGAGGAAGACAATTCAATATCTACCCTAAATCAGAACGAAAACTGAAACCACATTGAAACACATTTAAATTGCTGTACTCATCCAAGCTCGAGAAGGGAGCAAGTTGTAAAAATTTTGTTTTTTTAGGAAAATAGCGCAATGACATGCACTCGGTACAATTTCACTATGTTCTGTTTCTGTTTATATCAGAGGATATTTTTTACTAAATTGTAAAAATGTCATTACTGTAGGATCCTCTAAACCTTCTGCAGGACTGTTATTCTGACTAGCAGGATGCTCGTCTCAGGCACGATGCCCGAGGACAGGCTGGGTCTCCCAGGGCTGGCAGTCCTTGTCTTGTGTGGGGTGGCAGAACCCTGTGTGTGTTGTCCTGGGAAACTGGGCTTCACTGAATTTAAAGTCCACATGTTTCATTGATGTCTTTGAGTGGTACGACTTGGGGCTTTGCCATATTTATGAGGCACACAGAACTGTGAGACTGAGGCCGCATGACAGAGTCCATGTGTGCTCATGACTGACCTTTGAAGTCAGTTCAGGCTTTTCTTTAAAGGGAAACACTCAGCAGCATGGACTTTATTATCTTTTCTTCAGCTCCTTCCATCCAAATAATAGAGGGCAAATTCCTAGAACATAGATATACACCTCTCTATATTTGAAAGGAAGGAGGTAAGGTAGGTAGGTAGGTAGGTAGGTAGGTAGGTAGGTAGATAGATGATAGTTATAGGTATATTAGAGGCCCAATGCATGAAATTTGTGCAAGGGGCTCAGCCCTCATAATCCCGGCTGCCTCAGCTGGCTGCCTCGCGGCCCCGTCCTTGCCCGCTGGTCTTTCTGGAAGGTCATCTAATTAGCATATTAGCTCTTTATTATATAGGATGTACCTGTAGTATCTATAGATGTATATATGATATATATCACTTTCTTGTCTAATTTTAAAGTATATGCATTATTCCTGCTCATAGAAAAAGTAATAGTTTGCGACTACAAACTCTTTCACTTAAGAATAGAATATGTGTGTGTTGTGTGTACATATATGGTATATGTATTTGTGTACACATACACAGCAAAAATACATTTTTGATAGCATGAATGGATGATGGACGTATATACTAGTAGACATCATGAAATTACGTGATAGGAGAAGATAGAAAAAAACCCAAATGTGTAGGATCAGTGAAAAATTGTCCTCACCTATAGAATCACTTGACAGTCTCTATACTTAACTAAAAAATGGGTTTAATTTTTATATTTAAATACTTGGTCTGCTCCTTTTACAGATGAATCACAGTAGAGTCATTCCAAGAATGAATAGAAAGCCTTGATAATATTTCAACAATGTTGAAATTATAAGGGGTATTTTGTTTTAATTGTGAAATAAAACATGCAATTTTGTGATGATTAAAATAACATCAGTGAATTAAATTAATGTGCATTTAATTGTCTGCCTTAAAAACTCCTTTTCATGCTAGTTACTTACCACTAAATTAGAGTGAGATTTTACACAAATGTTATCTGCTTTCTGTTACCAGGTGTTGTGTAAAACATTTTAAACAATAATTTAAATAGTCTTTTTTATAATATCCCTGTTTCTGACTGTACTAAAAAAAGTGTTAAGCATAACACTCATCTAGTTAGCCATAAAAACAACAGCTAGAAATTCCTATTTTTATTTCAGAATTATTATCTTTTTCCAGTTGGACTGAAGACATTCTTTTCCAAGTGCCTCAGGTTTAAGGTCAAACATCTCTCTCCCTTACTCCCCATGAAAAGCTCACCTGAATCCCATCCAATAAGATAATCACATTGTCCTTCAATCTTCTGTTCTTCTTACTGCTCTTGATATTTAAAAGTATCTTTCTTTATTTTAAAATCCTACCTCTTGAACCTTTTACTAATCAAGTTGATATGAGGTGGCACTATTTCCTCCATTTTCAAACAGCGGCATCTACAGCCATAATGAGCTACATGTTTGTGATATATTTATTCATTTGTATCTACTCACGTCATCATGGTGGCTGTAGCATTTTCATAGATATCAGTCAGGGTACCCTCTGCATGAGTGTCTAAATTAATTTAGAAATTCTTCCAAACAACACAAATTCATGGAGGCCTTTTTTGTGTCATGCATTTTTGTGGAATCTAGGTGATGATAACGATGAATTAGACAGACATGGTACACAAACTCTTAAAGTTGCAAGCAATGGGAAAATCTACCCAGGAAGACACATCAAAAATTGCAGTTAGGCAATTTTGTCCATACTTATGTATATATGAAGGGTCTTTTGGGATTCAAATTACAATTTGAGATGTTTCCTAAGCAGAATATAAACTTCCCATTCCAGTTTGATTTGGTAATTCTATGGCAGCTCAAACATCCTTACCAATGACAGCATAGAACAGATGTTCTCAACCTTTTTGGTCTCAAAACCACTTTATACCATTAAAAATGACCTTGGTGACAACAGCTTTTATTTATGTATCTTATAGCTATTGATAATTAGCATATTAGAGAGTAAAATAGAAAATACATTTCTAAGTCATTTACTAATTTGTTAAAATAACAACTATAAGCCCGTTAAATATTAACATAAATACATACTTTACTAAAATTATTTCCCAAATTAAAAATGGCCTTGTATTATCCTTTTACAAATCTCTTTAATATGTGGCTTAGGAAAAGATGGTGAGTCCTTGTGTCTGGCATTACATTGTCTTGTAATATGTTATTTGGGTTGAGGATATGAAGAAAATCCAGCCTCTCCCAAGTCTGTAAATTGGAAAAGAAAAGGCATTCTAGTGGCCTTTTCAAATGCAATGGTGGATATTTTTCTTTGACATGCACCAAATATCAACAAGTAGTGGTTTCTAAAAAGTTAGTTGCAATGTAGAATCTGAAACCATATCAATGAACTTTTCACTCTTTTTTATGTTGAAATCCACTATTTATCTCGCATTTTTTTAAAATATATTTTATTGATTTTTTACAGAGAGGAAGGGAGAGGGATAGAGAGTTAGAAACATCGATGAGAGAGAAACATCGATCAGCCGCCTCCTGCACACCTCCTACTGGGGATGTGCCCGCAACCCAGGTACATGCCCTTGACCGGAATCGAGCCCGGGACCTTTCGGTCCGCAGGCCAATGCTCTATCCACTGAGCCAAACCGGTTAGGGCTATCTCGCATTCTTAATAGGCCTTTGACCCATGCATGATTTTATAACATCATGAATTAGCCTGGTGGAAAGTATTGGTTCACTGGGTTATGCATTTGTCCAAATGTTGACACACTTCATTATACAGTATCAAAAACTAATCACACTAATTAATATTCCTATCAGGATCTCATTAGAAACTTCATTAACTATTGGAAATCTGTCAAGTTCATGTCAGCTTATATACTTTTTCCAAAATCCTATTTTCCGTGAAAGCTAAAATTTTATCAAAAAATACTATCAATTGTTCCCTAGGTGTTACAGACTTTGTGTCTTTTCAAGTAAATATCTGTATATGCCTGTCTGAATAACCATAGTTTGTGGGCCATGTAAAATGGGGCTACGATATCTCAAAGTCAGATTCAACCACACATATCGAGCTTTACCTAGAGATAACAATTATAACCTGTACTTCACTGTACAAGAGGAATTATATATGGTTCCTTCCCATTTTGTGATAAAGGGCATGAAAAAGACACAGAACTAATAGAGAAGATTTAATGAGGTTAATTGCTTCATCAAAGATCAAGGACTTTTTATTTTTTTAGTTCAGGTATACTAGTATAACCCTGAAGAATATGTTGACTTTAATAAAAATATTATTATGAAATGAGTTTTGACCTTAAGGACTGAAAGTACCTCAGGGTTCCTCAGAGGTCTAAGGTCCTGCTTTGAAAACCACTGACCTCAAAGAATCTCAAACATGGGTTCGTTAATCATTATATGATATTCACTATCATTTAAGGATTGACTAGGATCCATGACCACCTACAATAGCAACACCTAACATTGCCAAATTGTTTCACATATAATTGTATATACATATTATCCTGTTTAATTCCTTCCATAAGCTATCATTATATTTTAAAAGAAAAAATTATGGCTGCATTTTACTTTTCCAAAGTCACAAGATCTATAAATGACAAATACATATTTAGATCCAGGTTTTAGGCGGCCTAGTGTTCTAATTGTCCATAGCTGTCCAACATAACTCTTTCACAGCCTCCTATAAGTTAAAGAATAGTGAGTAAGTCTTGTACCCTCAGCTGGATAGCACATCTCTAAGCATTGTGAGAACATTCTATGTATATGTATAAATATTACTCCCATTCCAAATCCTTTATGGCATGGAAGTCCAATTTTTCATGGATTTCATCACAATCCAAAGCTATAATTATGTGATGCTTCTCAATATACCTAATTAGTTTTGTTTTGTTTTAACTGTTGTAATCATTGATTGCTGATTTGGTCATGATGTTAGCTGAAATAATCACTGACCATTTCAATGATTCACTGACCAGTTATTCTAACCTTCAAAATGGGTATAGCAAATCTGTCTTGTAATCTATCAACTACATACAGAGAAGTTGCAAATGGGTAGACCGAAAAGAACTTACCTAAATCTTAAGGGGCACAGTTCTACAGGGTACAGAAGTTTAAAAAATAATTCCTGAAACTTCTGAAGGCCTCTTGCATAAGACCCTTAATTAGCTATGTAAATTAAGAAAATGTTGCCTGGCCAGCATGGTTCAGTGGCTGAGCATAGATCCATGAACCAGGAGGTTACAGTTTCATTCCCAGTCAGAGCACATGCCTGGGTTGCAGGCTTGATCCCCAGTAGGGGGCTTGCAGGAGGCAGCTGATCAATGATTCTCATCATTGATGTTTCTCTCTCTCCCTTTTCCTTCCTCTCTGAAATCAATACAAATATATATATATATATATGTATATATATATATATACACACACACATGTATATATATATATATGTATATATGAAAATGTTAACAGCACCATCCATGTCTTGGTTACCTTGTCCATTTAATGAAAGGACATTTCTATATGCTCTCTTATTTAACTTAAAATTTTAATATTATATGCTTTTGATATAGAAATAAAAATGTTGTCCTTTTTGGCAGTCATCGTTTTCTGGATTTATTATTTCTCTTTTTCTGCCAGCCTGTCTTTCACACTCCATGCTGAAATCTTCAAAGTCCAATTCATTGCTCAAATGTATATAGTTTTATAAAAGCTATTTACTTCATCAGCCTTTTAAATCCCTTAGATATAGTTAATAAAATATTTGTGTTGTCTTCCACTGACTAAAGTAAAATCATTTTTATTACATTTATGTTATAATAAATTTGGGGTGGAGTTTATAGAGATTAATTTCCTCCTAAAGTTTCATTATAATCCATCCTGAAACATTAATAAGTAAACTCCTAGAGCTATGTTGGGGGAAAGAGGAGAGAAGCAAGTTATGTTTGCTTATAATTATTGAAATTAGAGAAGCAGAGGTCTTCCAGAGAAAGAAACATAATCACAATTACCTGACCTGGAAAGAAACTTTTTATTTATGCAGCCAAGGGACAGCAAATTATTGGTAGTGAAAGCCTTTTTTTTAAATAAAAAAATCCTACTTTGCATAGTTATATTTTTATGTATGTTAGGACATTTATCCCTTTTTTCTAATGTTTAAATCAGAGACACCCTGTTATCACCAAGAGCGTGCTTTAAATCAACTGTGCTCGGGAACCTGGGCTTTGCTGCTTGTAAACCACCTGCGTGTGGCCTGGTGACTGGTCCTTTCCAAATCTCTACGGGAGAAAATGAACCAGGCGTCCAGGCTGCCGAGGGGGTGTGCACAGTATACTAGCAGGCACGGCCAGCACTGGGTCTCCACACTGCCTGCCCCACCTCTGATGATGAGAAGTGGCAGCACAGGAAGGGGCGGGCCCATAGTAGGCAGTCAATACACGTTGGTTCCCTGCAGTTGTGCATATCTATTTATAATCCTAAAGTGCAAAGTGTTTAAAAATGGAAATACTATTTTCATTTATAGAGCGATGTGGAAACATGATTATAATAAACATTAAATAAAGATAGCAAGTAACAGCTTTTAGTTACTATTTCAGTTATATACATAAAATAAACAGTCAAGGGTGGCCGCTGAATGGCAATGCTTAGGAGACTGTTTATATAAATTAGGCTGTATCTATATAATACAATATTATGTGGCAATTTAAAGTAATATAAAGCTATAATGTGTTCATATGGAGTGATTTCCAGATATTTCTCATGAAAAAAAGCAAAGTGCAGAGGAATGTATCTGTTATGCTTCCATGTGTGTAAAGATATGTACATACATGTAAATATACAAATGACAGAAGAATCACAAACAGGCAAAAACAGTTGACTCTGTGGGGGGGGGGGGAGACAGTTTTCACTGAATATGTTTTTACATAGTTTACTTTGTTTAGATACCTGTACACTAGTTACACTAGTTTTAAGATAAATAATAGTTAAAATTTAATGTAAAATAGCAGTGATGGATATTTATAAGGCAGATCCCAGATATGCTCTCCACCCAAAGAAGCAAATAAAAATGGACAAAGGGTCAGTTTTGTCATTACTCTTGCTTAGCATTTTATAAAACCAAATAAAGGCTGTTTTTAAATATTTCAACACATGAATGCATACATTCACACCAGACAGAGCCATTAACACAGAACAGACAGAACTAAAAGATATTGATGATAGGATTGCCAGATAAAATGTAATATTTTTATTTGCTATATCTGTCAACCTTTAGTGTAAAAAAGGAAAAAGTGTTCTGAATTTGTAAAATATTATGTATATTCATTGCCAAACATTTAGAGTTTCCAGGTTGCCAGTTTTTTATTATTATTGAGGAAAAATAGACTTCTCTTTTAATTGAATTTTTAAATAATTTTTTGAAAGTATTGAAAAAGTAATAAATGACCCTCCAAAGTCAAAGTTATAAAAGTTCATACAACATGTATTGTGGATCCAATTTATCTTTTCAAATTCATACTACGGTACTTTCTTATTAATACCATTATATTAGGAGCAAATTAATCCTCCCTATCTTTCAGTGACCATACCTTATTCCTGAATATTTTCTCCAAATCCAACTCTGACTCTTGCACCTTCCTGCCAAGCCCATGCTGTACATGCATCAGAAATGACTGCATGAGCTCTGTTCTAACAGCTTTATTTTCTGATGTCATTTGCAGAGCACTTGTTTTTTTTTAAAAAAAGAAATATATATATATTATTGATTGCAGAGAGGAAGGGAGAGGGTGAGAGAAACATCAGTGATGAGAGAGAATCATTGATCTGCTTCTTCCTGCATGCTCCCTACTGGGGATCAAGCTCGCAACCTGAGCATGTGCCCCCGACTGGAATTGAACCCAGACCCTTCAGTCTACAGGCTGATGCTCTATCCACTGAGCAAAACAAGCTAGGGCTTGTTGTTTTGTTTTAATATAGTTTTATTGATTTCAGAATGGAAGAGAGAGGGAAAGAGATAGAAACATCAATAATGAGAGAGGATCATTGATCTGCTGCCTCCTGCATGCCCCACACTGGGAATCAAGCCTGCAACCCAGACATGTGCCCTGACCAGGAATGGAACATGACCTCCTGGTTCATAGGTTGATGCTCAATCACTGAGCCACACCAGCTGGGCAGGATAGCACTAGTTTTACAATGTCTTCCATTATCAGAATGTTTGTACATATCAATGTCTGTAATAGATAAATAGAAACACCATGAAGCACCACAGAGTCCAGCAGGCATGGGGGCGAATGGCAGTTGATAGTTCGCCCCTCTGACGATTAAACCCCAGTCAACCTAGAATTTCATAAAATGATCCCACTTTATAGTTGAAAATAGTTTCTGAAATGATCCTCAGCTTATTTTTTCTGGGCAAAAAAAATAAATACATAAAAATAAGTTCCATGTCTTTTATTTAAGATTTTCACTTGTTTTCTTACCCTCGAACGTCTAAGCATTCATGCATTGCTCATCGGAACCCTCAAGTTCCTCAGTTGTTCTTGAGGCTGTGGAGTGCTGAGGGGCATTATATCCTAGCAAATCAGACCAGTGCTGAGCGATTTCCTTCTTCACGCTAAATTCCTTTGGAGTCTTCACAGTATAATTTTTAACAAAATGTCATGTTAATTATTCTTAGACCTATACATAATCAATTCCTACATTGTACTAGGACAGTTGTTTCTCTTTTAAGTGATCCTTGCAGATTAATTTAGCCTTTTTTCCAGCAAGGACATTTGGACTGTTTTTCCTAAACTACAGGGGCCTATTTCTCTATTACCTGATGCTATTATAAAACACCAAGGTTTGTAGTTTGTCCCACCTTTCAGGCCCTGATGTTTAAGCAATGATTCTCAAATCCCAGACTGATGCTATTTATTGATGAAGTTTCCTCTTCTCTATGGTGATAGACTAATAAATGTACTGTGATGACTTTTTATAAAGACACCTTTGTCCACTTTTTGTGTGAAAATATTTTTCTCATATATGTGGTGGTAGATTGTAGTAATTATTTTTCTACTTTCACTAAAATGTTGACTATCTGATGTGAGGCCCCAATTTTCTTTTTACTTTTTAATTTTTCTATAATACCAACTTTGATGCCACTAAGTTAACAGTTGTAGAAGTAGCAATAATAAGGATAGCTAACACTTACAAGTTACTTATGTGCAATGGATTGTTCCAACAACTTTATATATATTAATTCAATGCAACAACTCTCTGAGGAACTTACTATTATTGTTAAAACATTAGAGACAGATGACTGTCTTCTTAGGAGCTAATACAGCTGGTAACTTTAAGTTGAAGCCAATGCTCCTTTACCATTGCAAAAATCTTAGGGCCTTTAATAACATGCTAAATCTCCTCTACCTGTGCTGTATAAATGGAACAGTGAAGCCTGGATGATAGCACATCTGTTTACCACATGGTTAACTGGACATTTTAACCCTCTCTTGAGATCTGCTACTCAGAGTAAAATATTCCTTTCAAAATAGTTTTGCTCATTGACACTACACCTGGTCACCCAGGTGCTCTCCCTCTGATAGAGATGTACAAGATGAATGTTGTTTTCATGCCTGCTAACAAAGCATCCGTTCTGCTGGATCAAGGAGTAGTTTTAGCTTTCAAGCCTTATTATTTAAGAAATATATTTCCTGAGGCTATTGCTGCCATAGATAGTGATTCCTCTGATGGGTATGAGTAAACTCAAGTGAAAACCTCTGGAAAGGATTCACCATTCTACATGCCATGGGAACAGGACAAAATATCAACATTAACGGGAGCTTGTAAGAAGATGATTCCAGCCCTCATGGATGACTTTGAGGGGTTCCCGACCTCAGTAGAGGCAGTAACTGCAGATGTGGTGGAAACAGCAGGAGAACTAGTGTTAGAAGTGGAACCTGGAGATGGGACTGAATTGCTGCATCTCATGATACAACTTGAACAGATGAGGAGTTGCCCCAGGCTATTATCAACCGTATTATTCGTTTGTTTTCTTTACACTAAATGTGAGTTTAGATTGGAGGGTAAGTACATTGTCGTGTTTAGTCATAAATACAACTTTGACTTGTTGGCTAGATGTGTGGGTTGCTAGTGAGAATCAAGGAAGGACAGGGGTGAGGAAGACTGGTAGGTAGTAGTTTAGGTTAAAGGCTGGAAAATGGTACCAGTAGGTGCTGTGTAAATATTTGCCATGTACTGTTCTAAATGTTCTACATATATCAACTCATTTAATACTCAAACATGAGGCAGGTACTATGACCCTCACTTGTAGATGTAGACATTGGAGGACAGAGAGATTAAGTAACTTGAGCAAAGACACACAGCTAATAAGTAGTAGATCTTGGATTTGAACCTAGGCAGGAGAATTCTGAAGTCCATGCTCTTTTACTGTTGTTGTTTTTTTAATTGATTTTTAGAGAGGGAGTAAGGGAGATGGAGAGAGGGAAACCTCGATGTGAGAGTGGAACATCGATCTGCTGCTTGCCTGTTGCATGCCCCCTACCAGGGATTGAACCCACAAACCGGGCATGTGCTCTGTCCAGGAATCCAACCGGCAGCCACTCAGTGCACAGGATGAGGCCTAACCAACTGAGCCACACTGGCCAAGGCTACAGTCCATGCTCTTAACTTACATGAAACTACTTTCAAAATGAGACATTTATGAAGGTTTAAATTGGCATAAATTTAGATTTAGTTTTAGGTAAACAAATGTCAGAGAGTCTGAGCACCAAAATATGAGCTATGAAGGACCAGAAAGAGACACGGTACTTTGGTAAATAAAGGAAACAACTCAGAGTTGTATATATTGGTTGTTAGAATTGGCTCTTTGGGGAAATAAAATTGATTCTTCTACCTCTTACATCTCCCCCATCCCCACTTCCTGATACCGAGCCTCTTTGTGAACCATTCCTCTATAACAGCGGTTCTCAACCTGTGGGTCACGACCCCTTTGGGGATCGAACGACCCTTTCACAGGGGTCGCCTAAGACCATCGGAAAACACACATATAATTACATATTGTTTTTGTGATTAATCAATCACTATGCTTTAATTATGTTCAATTTGTAACAATGAAAATACGTCCTGTAGATCAGATATTTACATTCCGATTCATAACAGTAGCAAAATTACAGTTATGAAATAGCAACAAAGATAATTTTATGGTTGGGGGTCACCACAACATGAGGAACTGTATTAAAGGGTCGCGGCATTAGGAAGGTTGAGAACCACTGTTCTATAAACTCTGCCTCACAAATGGAACTTGAAGCTTCTAAACACAATGGTACAAAGAGAAAGAGAGAACGTTACAAAGTCTTAAATTAACTTAGCCAATCCTTTCATTTTTATAATAAGAAAAATAAAATCCAGGGAGGCTAATGGCTTGACAAAGGTGGTACCCTAATTAGTGTCACAGCTGAGTCTAAACCCCAGGCTTGCTAACCTTCCACGCATGGAGGTTTCCACAGCCTGAGGCCAAGAATCATAGGATGTATTCTGCCAAGAAGGAAATTGAAAGAAGGAGGGATTCACGGTGGTGCCCATCTGGGACTGGGGAGAGAGGGAGAAGCAGTCTACTTTAGTGCTTCCCAGACTTTTAAATTTCATGGAGCAGTGAAATTTCAAATAAATATGTAAGTTCCATCATTGGGTTGCCAACATTTTCATTTTGCCAAGAAAAGACATTCAAAAACAAACAAAGTCCAAACAAGTATAAACTACTTTCACCACCATTTCACACATGAACAGAAACGGCCGTAGTAGAGTTTCAGACACCCCTTTAAATGAAATTAAATCAGCGCAATGAAAAATTCACCTTCTTGTGGCTTTTCTTCATTTTGCTGAGGATGAATGCATACTTCATCATGGGCCAGCCCCAGGCTGGTAGCCAATATTTCAGCACTACCGGAGTATAGAATAAGCCCCAATCTGAGGCCAGAGAACTTGCCTTTGTCACCCATGGACCCTGTGTGACAAGGACCAAGTCCTTCCATGGCTCTGGACCTCAGACTTGTTCGTTCACAGAGTGGGACCTTCTGACCAGCTCAGCGGTGAGAGCATTGTAAGAGCCCATGGTTATCCAAACCAGACCAACTCTGCAGATGCTTCTGAGAACCTGGCTCCTTCGGGAAGCCACTGTCCTGAGCTGGAGCCTCAAGAGAAAATGCTGACCAGTGAGGCCTAGAGCTGCCCTGCCTCCCACTCAATGCTTCACCTAAGTCCACTAGTAGCTTTTCAGTGCCCTTTTTATGGAAGCTGTTATTCATGATGCCACTATAACACTATCTGTGTAGAGAAAAACAAACAAAAACAGAAGGAAGTGAGAGGAGGGTGGGTGTAGAGAAAGGAGTGGAGGGAGGATGAGTCTGATGATATGAACCTTATTTAAAAGTAAGTCACACCACCTGGCTGGTGTTTCTCAGTGGTTGAGCATCGACCTATGAACCAGGAGGTCAGGGTTTGATTCCTGGTCAGAGCACATGCCAAAGTTGAGGGTTCAACTCCCAGTAGGGGGAGTGCAGGAGGCAGCCAATCAATGATTCTCATTATTGATGTTTCTCTCTCCCTCTCCCTTCCTCTCTGATATCAATAAAAATGTATTTAAAAAAAGAAAAGGAAGTCACACCAGGCTCTGCTCTTTACAGAAGGGTCTCCAATCTCAGTGTCCCTGCCAGTCCATTCATTCCCTGTATGTCCGTCAATGGACAAACCTAAGCAGGGAGTCAAGCTGTCCAATGCATCAGCGGAAGGGGGCGCTTTCCTTCTTACTGTCCTGGGGTCTGCAGAAGGAGATGGAAAACCCGCCTGCACCAACAGGATAATTCGAATGCAGCCTGGGAGAGTTAAGTTGGACTCTTTGGATCAAATAGTTTAAAAGGTGAGAGAATAAACCACAGGAAGCCTAGAAGCAACAAGGTAGAAGCAGATTTAACTAAGAATTTCCTTCCCTGGGTCTGTGGTAGTCACACCCATAATGTAATTATAACCTAGCATTTGCATTTAGTTACACAGGGTTGAGGAACACTGTTTTTTATAGCAAAGCTGAACCAAAGGCAGAGCGTTATTGCCAATAGGTTTTGTACTTCTATTGCAAGGAATGAATTTCAGTGCAGGCAAATGTAAATCTTGGCTAAATAAGACAGAACGAAGATGTTTATTGTCATGCCAAACACAAACATATTTGCACAAAGAAATGGTACAGATAAGCAAATGTTACAAATTGACTTAGGCACAGAGTAAGTTCTCAATAAATGTTATGTGTTATTATCATCATCATATTTGAAAAATATGGTTCAATATTTTTTTTGTTTCCATGCCCATTAAATAAAGTCTACAGAAAGGTTAGTGTCAGGCCTTTGAGCTACTTTTTATACGGAAAACCCACAGCGTTCAGTGGAGCAGTATACACCTCCTTTGGTGTTATTCCACTTCCTTTTTTTCTGTCCTAAATTCTGGAGGTGTTAAAAAAAAGGGTAAGGTCTTTCCTTGGGATGGATTTTGTGGTACCAACCACAGGAATTTCACATGACTTTGGTGCATAAGTAATTGCTATCATGAAAATTCCTGATTTTTCAAAAATAAATGATGCATAAAAGGCACATAAAAGTTCAGTTAATAAGTCCCAATGCACTCAAGAACATATCTTAGCTCAGCCAATGGAACTAGTCTTTTATTCAGTAGAGACCTCTTAAATGCATTGCCTCAGTGCACAGTAAATCTATTCTTTTAGCAGGTTTATACCTTTATCTGGTAGTCAATTAAGTAGCCTTTCATGAAATGTAGCAATGACATACATTTGTGGAGGGAGGTATATTCTTATAACTTGTCTGATTATCTTTGGGTTTTAGCATGTATTATTTATGAGTATTATTTCTCGAGCAGGTTTATGCCTTCATCAAGTAATCATGAACACATTTTAAGTATAAATATGGGCCTACTGTGACTGGAAACCACTATGGTTTCAACAAGGTTCATTCTTGCACAAATATCTCATTCAATTTTGAGAGAATTGTATTCTGTGAATAAATATATTTTGCAATTTTTCCTCCTCACTGTCCAAATTGTAATACCTATACTACAAAGAAAAGCAATCATCACTGTCGCATGCATCGACTAAATATTTCCAGCTATGGAAATGCCATCAGCTTGTTTCATACATCTGAGATGAACTGAGAGAAAAGCTTTTAAAATGCAATGGCAAGGGTGATAATTCCTCAACCTAAGAGGAACTTCCCAGAATAAATGTCAGAAAATGTATTGATACGCGTGTGGGAGACAGACTATAATCAGATTTTTAATGTTCTGGATATTATAGTTTTGCTCTTCCTTGTTTTTCTTAAACGTTCAATCTGACTTGATGAATCATTTTTCCCTGCTGCAAAAGTAAAAAAAAAAGGTATTATTGTATCTGCAGAGATCAAATCTTTAATTAAATTTTGAATAATTTATTTTGCACATAAACAAAACAATTAAAATATTAGATGGATCAAATAATGTTTGCCTCCAATCTGGTCATTAAGCTACCATTTTAAGCAGCCACCCATTGTTTAATTAAATATTTTTTAAGTCACCGTTACTTTGGAAATAAAGTAGCTATGTGGGTGGATAATGTTCTAATCCAACACTGCTGTTATCTTTTCAATGTAGACACCAGGCCCAATCTACAGATGAATTAGCTGTTCTTAAATTAAGGAATATTATGAGTCAGTAATGGTATGACATTCTTTTTTATGACTGTAGCTCGGGTTATAATGTGACAAGAAAAAAAATGTAATGTTTCCAAAATGACAGTTTTTTAGATTTGTGTTGCCTGAGGTAGTTCAGCTGAACAATAAACTATAATTTGATTGATAGGAAATTGAAGTGGTTCATCTAATCTGCCAGTCTAGCCTACCCCAGCTTTGGCTTTGCATGTATGATGATGTATCACACTTTGGAGATAAAATTGTTTGTATTAGGCAGGAGATTTTCTTCCTCCCACATCCAAAGGAGAACTTGATTACCTACGAATGATCAAAATATGCCGTGGATTAGCATGGAATCAAATTTGTTGGCGTATAAAGTTATAAGTCCAAACTACATGATATCAATAAAGCCTTAGCACAGTTATTTGTTGGAGGTAAATTGGCCATGTGTGGGTTATAGAATTACTCAGTCTCAGGTAGAATGACATCTGTACCTCAGAAAAGCAATCAGACTAGAGCCATTTCACCTTTATTTTAAAGAAATACTACCTTGATCAAGAGAAATTGCTTAGACATCAATTATATTAAGACTCCTAAAGTCTTAGAAAAAATGCATTTGAAAAAAATAATAAGAGTAATAAATAAAGCTATACACCTTAACCATATGCAAATTTAAATAACAAATTGGTAATCAAAGAGCATGAGCATATTTGTAATTACTTGCGGAATATTGATTATTTCTCAGATTTTACCAGAGCAAATTGAAATTAAGGTTTCTGAGTTAGTTTTAGAGTATAATTTTAAACAGGTGGTCCTAGATCATCATCTGTTATTAGCAGACAGTTAAAACAACTTTTGAATAATAATAAAAAGTGCCCAAGTATTTTTGTCTTTCAATAAATACAGAAGAATAAATATATAAAGCTGTCTCAAAATTACTATTAATTTACTAACAACATGAATGCTAAGCAATGAATTTCAGAATATTTCAATTAGGAGCTTATTTGCAAGCAGAGAAGATAAATATTTTAAAAGGAAAATTGTAGAATTGGAATGGGATATTTTATACATCATTTTCTCCTCAATTCAAGAATGAATAATAGTCATTGGGAAGGAAAACATTTAAAAATCAGGGGTTAGATATCACTTCTGGTCTCTGCGATTTATTCAAAGTAAAGTAACGAACCATTTCTACCTACAACTCAATAAAACATTTTAAAAGTTTGTTAACATTTAAACAGTCAATAGTAGCTGATTTGTTCTGACATGAGTGCTCACATAACATAGATGGAAGGATAAATTAATGCTACCTTTCAGAAAGCAATTTGAAAATATAAATATCATTTCTTGAATACTTACAACATGCTGGGCACTACACTATCCATATATTTGTTTAAGTATAAGTTTTATAGATTTCTATCAAGAGCCATAAAAATATTCATAGCTCCTGACTCTAATTTTAAGAATATATCTTAAGAAAATAGAAATTAGCACTGACCAGTATGGATTAGTGGTATAACATCAGCCTGAGCACTGAAGGGTCTCAGGTTTGATTCCTGGTCAAGGTCACATTACCTGGGTTGCAGGTTTATTCCCTGGCCCAACTCAGGGCATGCAGGAGGCAATAAATCAATGTGTGTCACACTGATGTTTCTTTCTCTCTCTAAAAATCAATGGGAAAAATATCACTTAGTGAGGGTTAACAAAAAAAAAAGAAGCAAAAATAGTATGATATACTAGAGGCCTGGTGCACGAATTTGTGCATGGGTGAGGTCTGGCCAGCCCACCCCAATGGGGACCAATTGGGGCTGGGGAGGCAGGAGAGAGGGGGTGCGAGAGGTTGGCCAGCCGGCCCCGCCCCCAATTGGGGTGGGGTGGCGATTGGAGGCTGGGCCAACTGGGGGGCGGGGCCGCAGGAAGTTGACTGCTGGCCCCACCCCCAATTGGGGTAGAGGGGAACCTCTGAGGGCCAGGCTGGCCAGGGGGAGGGGCCGCAGTTGGCCAGCTGGCCCCGCCTCTGATCAGGGTCGGTGGTGCCAATTGGGGGAGGGGCCGGCCAGGGGGAGGGGCCACCCCTCCCATCAGGCTAGTTGGCTGGCCGCAGTGCGTGTCATAGCAACTGGTCGATCTGGTTGTTCTGATCATTCTGTCATTCCGCTTGCTTGGTATATATATATATATATATATATATATATATATATATATATATGGTATATATATATTTGGTATATATATATTTGGTATATATATATATATATATATATATATATATATATATATATATATATTTATATTTATTCATTGACCCACGACTTACATGGGATAAGTCATCAACCATTGTGTTCAGAAATTATTTAATTATGCTATATCCCTTTGATCACATACTCTGATTATGCAACCATTGAAAAGTATTTTATGTAGAAGATTTGATAGCATACAAATTGTGTATCATATGTCAGGTTGGGAAAGCAGAAAACAAAATTGTATTTATTATATATATTAAAAGAAAACTCTGCAAAATTAGAATCACAAAAGAGTCTGAAGAAATAGTTGGTATTAATGTACAGTTTTTCTTTTCTTCATTAAACTTTTCAATATTTGGTTAGTATGCCCTAATTGGAAAACTGATGATCTCCATTATTTTAACTTTATCCCTCCCTGCACTATCCCACCCTACATTGGTATAGAGCAGTGATGGTGAACCTTTTGAGCTCGGCGTGTCAGCATTTTGAAAAACCCTAACTTAACTCTGGTGCCGTGTCACATATAGAAATTTTTTGATCTTTGCAACCATAGTAAAACAAAGACTTATATTTTTGATATTTATGTTATATATTTAAATGCCATGTAACAAAGAAAATTCAACCAAAAAAATGAGTTCACGTGTCACCTCTGACACACGTGTCATAGGTTCGCCATCACTGGTATAGAGGATCCCTCACAAGAGAGTAGAACTGGTATAAACTTTGAGGTAAGGCAAACCTGTCTTGGAATACCAGCTCCAATACTTACTAGCTGTGTGGCCCTGAGCATGTTATCTGACTTTTCTGGGCCTCACTTTCCTCATAGGTAAGATAAGTTAATTAATAAACTTTTGTAAAAGATCCAGAGAGGACAGACTTACCAAGATTAACCTCAATGAGGAAGAGGGTCCTAAGAAAGTTTTCAACAAGAAGATAATGTATAGCCTGCTGGTGTGGCTCAGTGGTTGAGTGTCAGCCTATGAAACAGGAGGTCACAGTTTGATTCCCAGTCAGGGCACATGCCAGGGTTGAGGGCTCTATCCCCAGTGTGGGGCATGCAGGAGGCAGTCAATCAATGATTCTCTCTCATCATTGATATTTCTATCTCTTTATCCCTCTCACTTCTTCTCTGAAATCAATAAAAAAATATTTTTAAGAAAAGATAATGTGTGAGTAGCCCTGAAGTGGGAGCTGACGTTCCGATGGAGGCCAGGCATAGAATGGTGTGGTCTGGAACTGGCTGCCATTCTCAGTGTTGCAGAGTATCAGATGCAAGAGAGCCACACAATGGAAAGAATATAATGTTCCACATCAGGATATTAAGGGAGTGTCCCCACATTTAGATATTACTGCATTCAGATATCAATTTTCAATCATTTTTGTTCCTAAGTAAACTGATTTGTATTATTCTGGAAAACTTTGTTTTTCTTTCTCTTGGAATTCATAAAATATAATTGAGTTATGGAAACTTAGAGATAGAAGAGATATCACACTACCACAGAGACCATCATTGCCTTCAACAGATGAGAAAAATTGAGACCTAGAAATTGAGGATTGGCGACCATATTTCCATAACTTTTTGCAACATGAAGGTTTGGGATTTTTATTTGTTTTTGTTTATTTGTTTTTGCTCATTTAACCCAATTCATTCACCTCTTCTTAGAATTTGAAGTTGTAATCTAATATTCCCTTTTAGAAAATTCAACATTTATTGTTACTAATCAGTTTTTGCTTTTATAACCAGCAAATTATGCTAGAATTCATGAGCATTTACCAACTTCCTGTTCTAGTTGTATTTTTCAGTTTTACATTTTGCATAAGTGTTTTTGTCAATTTATCAGTTATGTATGATCTTTTATATTTACACTAGAGGCCTGGTGCACAAAATTCATGTGCGGGTACAGTCCCTAGGCCTGGCCTGCCATCAGGGCCATCTTCCCTGGCTGCCCACAGCCAGCCCCGCCCCCGCTGCCACCCCCCCACCCGTTGGTTCCCCATTTGCCATGGGTTGATCGGTGCCTGATGGCCAGGGGAAGGGACTGAGAGGTCATCTGTTCCTGTCCACTCGCTGGCTCCGCCCCCTCTGTGGGTCACCCTCTGTGTGTGGGGTGACTGGTGGGGTGGGGGCCTTGGCCTGGTGCTGCCTGCGTCCCCTGCTACCCACCCCCAGTTCCCCATTCACCATCAGGCAATCAGAGCCTGCCGGCTGGGGAAAGAGACCGAGAGGTGGTCAGTGCCCCTCAGAGTGACTGGTCCAGCTGTCGTTCTGATCGTTCCACCATTAGGGTCAATTTGCATATTACCCTTTTATTATATAGGATTTTCTTTTATTATTCCAACAATTCATCTTACCAAGGCTGCATTTATTTTGTTTCTACTACTTAGATTTGGAAATGGAGGACCTTTCAAGGATACCCAACTTGGTTTTGGTGTCAAATTTTGAAATAATGTTTTCATGGTATAAGAACAATATCACATTCATATAATTGAGAGAACACTGAAATGTTTCTACATTCTGAGATGTGTATGTTTTAATTCATATGATAACCTCTGCTTTTATGGGCTATTTCTATGGGCTAAGTCAAGAGTGGGCAAATAGCAGCTGGCTGGCCAAATCCAGCCCATTGCTTCTTTTGTAATCGAGTTCTACTGGGACACCCTCATGTCCAGTTTTTGTTTAGCTCTATCTGCTTTCTCGAAACAGTGGCAGAGTTGAGTAGTTGTGACAGAGACCACACAGTCCACTAAGCTGAAATTATTTATGATCTGGCCATTTACAGAAAAAGTGTGCCACCCTCTGATCTACGTAATCAATACTGCTTCATATATCTGAGCACATATAAAGGTTATCTCTAAAGACATTAATTTCAACCTCAGTAAGTGTTTCACCACCAAAACTCTAAGTAATCAGGAAAAGCATTACCTCCTGTAGAGTTGAAACTATGAATTGTTCACTTCTGGAATTTTTCATTTATATTTTTGGACTGCAGCTCACCTCAGGTAACTGAAAGTTCAGAAATCACAAAGAAGGGGGAACTCCTACACAGTAGTGTGTGTGTATGTGTGTGTGTTTGTGTGTGTGTGTGCGCGCACGCGCACACGTGCGTGTGCATGTGCAGAGAGAGAGAGACATAGAGACAAAGACAGAGCTATACTAATGGACACATGAGGCAAAAGATCTGAGACCCTTCCTG
Source organism: Myotis daubentonii (assembly GCF_963259705.1). Taxonomy (NCBI): domain Eukaryota; kingdom Metazoa; phylum Chordata; class Mammalia; order Chiroptera; family Vespertilionidae; genus Myotis; species Myotis daubentonii. Next base: position 12,858,734 of record NC_081856.1, on the reverse strand, counting down.
CCTCACCTTCCTTCCACTCCCAGGGACAGGTTTTGATAGATGGTAGTGGGACTCAGGGCTCTAGAGCAAAGATTGTCAAATGGTGTGCCATGGCACACTGGTATGCTGCAAGAATTTTTAAAACATGCAATACTTGACTCTTTAGTTGGGGACACCGACCTCTTTTCCCTTAGATTATCAATTTAAAAAATGACAACAGCCAACACAGCAATAGCTGTGAATGAATCAAAATGACACCTGTTTTTGCTGTCAGATCGGCAAATAAATAAATAAATAAATAAATATTGTTGGGTGCGCTGCAGATTTCTAGTAATTATTGTATGTGTGCCATGAGATGGAAAAGGCTGAAAATTCTGCTCTGGAGACTATGACACTCACCAGCACAGGGATTCCATTTGAAGACTTTACCGTCAATTTGGTCCTAGGAGTACTTGTCACCAGACAATAAGACATGGAGTATTAATGTGATTGTCATCCTCTACAGTACCTCCCCCTGTATTTCCCCCCCGGCCCCTCTTTTCCGACCTGTGTATCTCCACTCTGCTTTGATATGCATAATCATTTAGGAATAAGACACATGTTCATTCTCCTTGTTCAACACCCTCTAACTACTTCACTTAGAGGTCACCAAAAGCATGGGACCAAACCTTCACCTCTCTGCTGTGCCTCTCTGCTATTACAGAAGTAAAGAGCGTCAAAACCTGTATGAAAATGAAACTAGTATGAAAATGAAAATGTGTAGCACCAACAATTTACTGACCAAGAGTTAAACACTGAAGTTTCAAATTATTCTAAGATTGTTACCTGTGACAAACCTGTTCTTAGTTAACCAGCCTGCATCATTTCATCCTGCTGATCATATTTTAAAAGTAAAATCTTATTGAGGGTTTTTTAGACATTCTGGGCTGCTGTGATGGTCTTAAAAAATGTTTCTCATCGTTTCCTTCAGTGACTATACCCTGAGGACACCAAACTGGGTGTTGTGAGTAAGGGAGGCCGTGATGCAGAAGAGGCGAGAGATTGAAGGCACATTTTCTTGAAAAACTGATTTTTAAATTCTATTTTAGAAAACAACATAAAACCATGCATCACTCTTTTCCATATATAACAATGTTGGGGAGTCGTATTAAAAGTTCATGTTACTTTTTAAGAACACACAAGCTAAAAAAAATGGGCTTCATGGATGTTCCTTAAACTTCCCCTCACCTGCTCATCAACACCCCCCACCATGAAGAATTCACACTTGGCCAAGTGATACACAGAACACTCATATTAAAGATATTTTTACATAATGGCCCGTATATGCTGCATGTCCCAGTGATCCTGGTCAAGTCATTCAGCGTTTTTACTCTTCAGCGACCTCATTTCTCAAATGAAAAAATAGTATGATTCACAAAAATAAGTAAATCACTAAACTGTTATTAAAAGGCATGTTAAAAACAAACAAACACAAAACAAAAATCTCTTAGCAGACCACTGGTGTCCTACAAAGAAATAGAAATTGGAAGATTTAGAGAAAGACTTTTTGGAGCTCAAAAAGCTGAGAATATTTAAACAAAGTGAATGAAAGGGAAAAAGACCAGGATTAGCATCTCACAGTTTCTGTCGGGCTTACATTGCACATTCTCCTCTTCCTGTCAGAAGACTGATGACTGTATGCACGCGTGAAGATTGGATTTCTAAACGGCATGTGCTTGTTTTTGGCATCATGTAAAATTCATGTATGCATGATCTAGTTTACTTTAGAAGGCATGTAGGGTCTACCTATCATATGAGGAAATCAGTGAATGGTGTTAGATTTTGGCAGAGATATTTAAATAAAGAATCACACACCAGTGGTTTTAATCTTTTATGTACAGAGACTAACTAAACATCTGGAAGTTTTACAGGGCAGGTATTAAACATTGCTGCGTTAAAAAAGGTGGGATCTTATTATTCAGCACACAAAATAAGACTGACACAGTAACATTTGGATAAGCCTTTTTTGTTGTTAATTAAAAAAAAAAAAAAAAAAAACTTGTGCTCCAAAGCAATTTAGGGTTTCTGTGTTTGTTGATATTACCTTTTAATGTGACAACCATGACACCATTTTCCGAAACAGACGGATTAATGTCATTTTAAAAAAATTACTTCACCTAGACAGGTGTTTCCTGTGTATGTTTGACATGAAATTAAACATAGCTCCAGATGCTCTGTTTGCAGCAAAGCCAGTTAATTTTATTAGAACATTTAATCACCGATCAGCAGTGTAATAGAAGGGCGGTGAATGTGAAGCGGAGATTTAGCAGAACTTCCTAATGAATTGTGAATTAGTTTATACAGGGAGGCCGAGAGAACTACAATGCCGCTTATGCGAATCCCATAAATGGATTAATTGGAGTTTGAGATTTTCCCCCGAATTCGGGTACTGTTCATATTTAGAAGTTTCACTAGAACTGCAAAGGTGTGCGTGTTTGTGTGTGTTTTAAGCTGGCAGTGAAACAATTCTTCAGCTACTTAGCGTGAGTAGAATGATTTTTTCAAGCCCCACTTTTGCAGGGTTTTGTTAGCACTGCTCTGAGGCATGAGCGAGCTCGGATCCTCTTCCCGTGCCTCCCGGGGCCTTCATGTGTCCCTGCTGCTCAGTGTGATGGCTCTGCCTCGTGCATACTCAAGAGACAGCGGCTCGGGGTTCGGCAATGCCAGGCTTAAACATCATTAGAAGCCTAGTTATTTTTCCTCTAAGATGAGCTATAGATTTCCCATTAATTATAACATCAGGTTGATTCATCATTAATAAAATAAATCTCAGAGAACTGTCACTGATTTCTTGACTAAAATGAAAACAAATGAAGAAAAACCAGTTCCTGTCTTTGTTATAGTCCTATCAAATTTGTCTTCGTAGCAGCATGGTCATTCGGAGCCAGAGCAAAATATTCATAATTTTCTACTTTGAAATATTAGTGTGCCCATATGCACTAATAAAAACTTAAAGCCTTGCCATGATTGATGTTTTTTGTTGTCCCGTCACCTCATTGTATAGAAGTTTGTTTTAATGAGTTTCTCTAATGAATATTTTATGTTGCTACTTGGATGAATGGCATATGGTAAATGCAAGGTAAATTACAGCTCTTTAAATAAATATTTTTCATAAATTATTTACTTTGTGATGCCTGTATTGGTAAGATGTCATGTCAGATAAAGATTGGAAAGTATTTACTGTAATACTTATTTGTAACATGAAGAAGTAAAATTTTTTAATTATTAACAAGCCTCCAATATTATCCATGAAACTCCTGGCAAAAATTAGCATAAAGGCTATCACATTACGAATTTGTGTAGACTGTTTCACTTCTAAAATGCAAAAATAAGATAATTTCATAATATTTGTTTGTAAGAATTTTTATACAGTACTATGAAAATTAGGAAAAATCTATTTCTATAAAAATAATAAAGGGACCATGGTAGGAACCAAACTTAAAAGAAAATTTAATATTGAGTTATTTAATCTCTGAATCATATTTTTAAAAGCATGATATAATCATTTTAATTGAGTAACTGCACACTTTTCATGGTACTTCTAATTTGGGGATGGATATATTTGATGAATGGACTTTTCATGTAATAAATATTAATAGTATTTATTGACCACTTTTATTAACGTTATCTCATTAAATTCTCATGAAAATGTGCAATGTTATCCCTACTTCTACATATAAGAAAATTGAGACTCATATACCTAGGAAGCAATAAAGATTTGAACACAGAATATATTAGCTACAATGCCTGTATCTTTCCAGCTAAACTGATGAGGCCCCAAAATATGTCATCTCTTATATAAAAATATTTTAGATATAGACAAAAACAAATATTTTCTATTCCTATGCCATTTTTAACATTGCTAATAATAGTAACTGTTAAGACTTAGAGAGTGATTACACTGTGCCTGGTACTAAGAAGGGCTCCGCCTACATCAACTTACTGAATTCCCACAAGGATGCTAAGAGACGGGTACTATCATGACCTCACTGTACAGGTGACAAAACTGAGGCACCGATTGTGTAGGGACCTGCCCAAGGTCACACAGCTTGTAAGCAGCAGAACTAACATTCAGACTGTGCTCTCAACACTTGAAGCTGTGCCATGTTATATTGATTCGTATGAGTGTGTTCCTCTCCCCTGAAATTGCAAGCATCTTTAAAGTATGAGTGTGCCATTCATTTGTGCAACTCCAGAACGCAGAACATTGCTTAGAAAATAGTAGATGCTCAGTAAATATTTGTTGAACTGAGCTGACTAACCAATGTCTGCTATTGCCACACACATTCAAAATTGAATTTTTTCAATGTTTTAATTCTAAAAAGAGGAAAAATGAGCAAATGCTAACAGTTGTGTGGTGAAATTCAACCATATAGAATTCTACCCTGTTCACCCCAACTTTAATTATTATTATTAGTAGTAGTAGTAGTGTGTAGAGACACAACAACTCTTTGGGGCAAAAAAAAAGAAAAGATGTATGTCTACTTACGTTTTGGCTACACTCATATCTTTATTTATACACTAGGGGCCCAGTGCATGAATTCGTGCACCTTGAAAGGACCTGTGGGCCACGAGGCTGTGATGGGCACAGGGGTGGGTCTTGGACCATCCTCCACGCCCCGACCTGGCCCCTCCTGCTGCAGCCCCCGGTTCCCTGTCTGCTGTCAGTGGGTGTGAGCAGCGGCTGCTGCCCCAATTACCCCTCAAGAGCAGGGGGAGGTGGAGAAGCCCTCAGGAGTGATCGGGGTTGGCAGCCGCCGCTCGTACCCGCTGACGGTGCTGAACAATAGGTGGATGGCCAGTTTTAGAGCACAGCAAAGCAATCATGCTATGCTAGACTGAACAAGGTGCATTTTAATTCTTGTTTAGTAATTCAAGAAGAACATGATGATTTTATAGTAGCTTTAGGTATATCTTTGCCAAAACTCTATTTTTTGAACTATTCTAAGCATACAATCTAATACTTGTAGATAATGTTTACTCTACGTTGTTTTGACTTCAGAAAATGGAACTTTAGATTATTATACAGATCTTTTAGTATTAATAGATAGACTACCTTCTGCAAAGTTAAAATGTTCCCTTTTATTCTCTGCAAGTTCATTCAGAGACCCCAGTGTAAGCACCCATAATCAAAAATGTCACATAGTTTGCCGGCATGTTTTGGAACATATTAATTCAAAAACATCTAGATAAACAAAAAGAATTCATCCATATGTTGTCATTGTTGTTGTTTCCTTTTGACAGATGGCATTTTGGAAGAATAAATTAAAACAAATGCCTTCTATCAAGAATTGTTATATTTACATCCCAATTCTGGCTAGCAATATGAATGTAAAATGCTACTTAATTGAATTAGATTTAAAATAAAATTCAAGAGAAACCACAACAGATTGTAATTGATTATGAAAAGGGGGGAGAAGCCAAGTGGAGGTTGCAGCATTTCAGGACCTGCTCTCCCTCCTTGCTCCATGAAAGCATGCCAGTCGTTTTATGACGGACTGAAGCTACAACCCGGTGGGCAAGTCAAGTTTGAAAAGCCACATTGAGGTTCTGCCTCCACTTCTCTGGAGACGACTTTGCAAAAACAGTTCAGACTTGATTGCAATATATTACCAGAGGTCTTAGATTTTTATTTCATGTCACTTTTTATTGTTGTTTTGGTGATTGGATCCCGAGGAGTATAAACATGAACGTCGGATTAGCAAATCAGTTGATATTTGCATGTTATCTGAGCCGTGCTTAAGAGGCAGGACATTTTCCGAATGACTTGAGGATGTCCTAAAGTGGTAGGTATTTCTGGTAGCTGGTTTGGACTTATTGGTACCGTTACACATCCGTAGATAAGAATGAACACCAGGAGTAGCAGCGGGGAGGACAAATACTGCAACCAAATGCTTGTGAGAGCAGAGACTGGACTAACCATCCCTGATCTCTCACCTCGCATCCTGGTCTTCCTTCTCACACCATAATCTGCCCTTTCTTTCTTGCCACGTTTGAGACCTGAGGGGAAAGTGCTGGCAGATTGCCGAGAACACAGGCACGAGGCGCAGCTGTGTTCCGTGGAGAGCCCACCAGTGCTTCCTTGTCGAAGGCCAAGGTCAGATCCGAGCCTGTTGTGGGGCTGTAGCTCCATGTAGGGATTCAGGAGCAGGCAGAGAAGAATTATTGCAATGAATGCTCTCTCTATAAGAACTATAGGAATGAGTATATTAATGCTAGGTGGACAAGACTCAAGTTTCAGAAATTGGAAACAATGGTTTAGCCCAGGTCATCACAGACGAGGGATCTCAAAGGAAGTGCTTAAGTTAAGGTGCTTAATAGCAAAGAAAAGTGACTTTCTGAGAGTCACCCACATTTACAAAGGAAAGATCATTTGTCCACATTCCTGAACTAATATCATAGAATTAATTCATGTATACATTTTTTTTAATTTGTCAGAAAATTTATATCCTACTTTGGCCAAATTCATGACACACCAAAAGATACTGTACTTTATAAATAGAAAACCCTAACTTAATACGTTTTATATCTTTCAAAAGCAACCCTAGACAAGCAAGTGGTAAGCCTTAGGGAGGGGAAGTGGTGGGAAGGGATGTAAATCAAAGTACTTTGACAATCACTGTCTTCAGACCTTCTAAATTACAGTGGTAACTCACTTGATGGGAGGAGGAAACAGTATCAAAAACACCTGGCAACTCTTTTCAAATTATAGGCATGTCATAATTTTCCCTCCCCTCCCACACCATTCCTGTAGGAAACTGCTATTAATAAAAAGTGTGCTACTTCACTCAGGAGTTTGGTGTGTGTGTGTGCAGAGTTAGGTGTTGACAAACCCTAGGAGATGATACTGAAATTCCAAACACTGTGGTTTACAGGAAAAGCCATCTTATAACTTGGACTCTAATGTAGGGTTTCTCAATGGTGGCACGACTGATAACTTAGATGAATAGTTCTTTGTGGTGATTGGATGTTCTATGTATTGTAGGATAGAAGGTCTCCAGACATTGCCAAATGTCCCCTAGGTGGGTGGCAGGGATCACACCCATGAGAATCACTGAGCTACAGGTGTGTGAGACATAAACAGGGAGAGGAATGTTGATTTGAGTCCAGCAGGAGACATCTTAATAAAATATACATTTTGGCAATTGGAAATCCAGATAACAGTTGGGATGTCAGATTCAGAAATGAAGAGCTCTTTCTTCCAGAAGCAGTGTATTTTGTCAGAACTGGAAAAATCAAACAAATGTAGCTGCTTTGGTCCTACTGTGGGAGAAAAGTACTAATTTTAGGACATAAAGTTTGCTCTTGTGAATGAGAGCAGTGCCCACTTTTCTCTGAAGAATGGATTCATTGTCAATTAGAAAACAAAAATTCTAAGTCCTCTTTCCCAACAAGATAGGCCTTGTGAAGATGTATATGACCCTTTGTGTGGGAACAGATCCCTTATTGAAAACAGATTTGCTCTCGAAAGACACTGGGTCACGGTGCGTTTTTGATGTGCCCAGTTTTGGGAGCATTGTCTGCCAGTGCCGCTGGATGGCCTGCATCCTTGGCATACTTGCCTTACATTCCCCAGGACAAATGAATTAATTGTGAACAGACCATTTATGAAAGAAAAAGTATGTTGCTTTTTCCAAAAGTATTAAATTTGGAAAATATAAAATTGAAACAATGCACACCTTAACAGTAAATTACTAAAATTTTCACCATCTGTTAGATTGAAAAAATGGGATATTTCACTGAAATTAAGGTATTATTGATTACAAAACACAACCATGATTTAATGTATCATGGGGAAAGTAAAAACGCTACCGATTCAACTATTACATGTTATTGATTATAAAACATTCAAATTTCAGAGCTGCTAAAAATGGGGGGGGGGGAGAAATGCATCTAAGAATCAATGAAATCTACACGTATAAAACTGATATAGTCCAATTTTGGCAAGAGTATGGAGAATAGACATTCTCTTACAATATTGGTGACATTATAAATTTGATAGATTTGGGAAATAAATTTTACAGAAGAGTCAAAGTAATAAATCCATTCTCTGATCTAGCCATCTAATTTCCAGAAATCTATCCTACCAAAATACAAACATAAGAGTGTAAACATATATGTAGAAATATATTTAATGAAATATCATAAAAATGGATTAAAAATTAGGAACAGTTTCAGTGTCCACCAATAGGTGAAGGGATACATAAATTTTAGCATAAAACTAGAATTCCAAATTAGTCATTGGAAAAATAAGGAGGCTTCATATATATTTCTTTACAACATGTTAATGATATTAAATATCATTAGGTGCAGAATGAGGATCTCAAATAATCCCATTTATCCTATAAAGACACTGTTTTAAGTTACAGAATTTAACATTTCCCAGCAGTGTGTCCTACCCCGGGATTTCCTTGAGATGTGGGACAGGAAAGCAAGCCGTATTCCAACCTAGAATGGCTCCCAGTCTGTGGGAAGTAGAACTCATCATTTAAGGAGGAAATCCTGAGCCCTGGTGATGGCAGGGATTCAGTAAGCATGTTGAATGTGTGGTTGCCAAGGCCCAGATTCACTCTGAACGCCAAGGGAAGTACAAGATTTGGGAGACGTAGCTAATATCTGAACAGCCTGACTTGGTTTGTGTTTTAGGGTAAGTGTGAAGAATCAACTCAGCGCCTCCTTTGGTAACTGAGGGTAGATGAGCTCATCTGTGTATTTAGATGCTCTTATGGGCCTTGGGATGGCCCAAAGCCCTGGGGCTGCAGGGTAGGGAAAGGAGGAGAGTCCATTTACCTTCTTAAAAGTGCGTTTTAATTCAAGTTCCCGATTGTGTTGTTTTAATCATTTCTGTTGTATTATTAGCAAGTCAAGACCCCTTGCATTTATTTAGCAGCTTCATTAACCTGCCAACACTCCTTCAAGATACGATTTCTTATTCCCATGTAAATGTCCATAGAACTGAGGCTCAGAGACGTGAAATAACCTGCCAGAACCGCATAGCTAGTAAAACTCAGTAGCCATATTTAAACCTTTGTCCATGTGGTTCCAAAGTCAGGGCTTCTATACAAAACAAGGTGACCTGACAGTGCTAATCCAATGTCTCACCTGGTTCCCCAGTTACAGCTCAGTCAACTGATATCCAGATCGCCTAGGCCCCACATTAGTACAGATTTCAAGCCTCATTTCAGAACTGCTGAATCAATCTTCCTGGGAGAGAGGTTCATAATCACTGTTTACAGCAAGCAGCTCAGGCATGAACTATTAACATGGTGAAAACTTCCCGACAAATGGTATCCTTTTCTCATGGTTTATACACTTCAATGGTATACATAATAATACACACAACATTCTACATATACACTTAAAATCATGACGATTACATGTTATGTCTACCTAGCTATATACAGTTAATTACAGATATATAGAACAATACATCTAATTACATTTTTTAACCAGAAGTATAACATCTGTATTTTTTAGTTAATAAAAAAAAATTGGACAACATATGTCAGGAAAAGTGGAACTCGTATTTTTAAGTGGGAATATTTTTTTTATACTGCTTTAGATCTGGTAATGATAGACCAGGGAAATTCAGAGCTGATTTAATATGCTGATTTAACCAGAGCTTGGTCATTTGATTATCTTTATTTCAACCATTCAGTTAGAATACAATTAATAACCAAACAAATAATACTTTTTAAAATAATCTGTAACACCCTGAAATGCATCTGATGCTTTGACAAACACCAAATTTCCTCTCTAGAATGCCATCTGCTATGCTCAGCTAAGCACTGTGTGTTACATCGGCAATGCAACAGCCCCTCCAATCTGTGGCTGAGCTTTGTGTGTATGAAATGGAAAGTATCACTAAAAATTAGATAATTGTAGTGAGTGGCCATAAATCGAGCATTTTAAAAAAACACCCTATTTTTAAAGAGTATTTTGAGTCCAACAGTTCCCTTTAATGCCTCTGGACAGTATTTTCAGAACTCATTTGTTTGAGGGGTTTTTAATCTGAGGACATTGAAAAGTTACACCCGCTGTGCTGTCGTCAATCACGCCAGGAGGAAAAACGGTGGCATGATTTGTTATCTGTTATTCCCCTTGCTGTGGTGACTGTCTCCCGGTGCCGGCTCTGTCCTTAGGGCCATCACTTATAGGGACCACTGTCTGTCAAAACCACAGCCAACTTTCAGGGCTGCCTTTGTCGGAGCAGACAAATGAGTATGACCTTTAACAATAAAATAGGCACCTACTGAGAAAGATGAAACAGCAGCTGAAATTAAGAACACCATATAGCCATTTGAAACACTTGAGAAAAGTTAGAAGTTGAACTCAAACTTAATTATAAGAGTAAATGTGGGTAGACGTTGTCAATAATGAAACAGACGTGGTCAGAAGTATCGATTTGCTGCCTGAAGTAAAACTCCATCCAGGAATCATCCTACCTTTCATTAATAATGAATGCTATCGATGGGGTTTATTTTAAAGGTGGGGGAGGGATTAAATGATGAGAGCTAAAGGCTTATCAGGTGATGATATTTTCTCAGTGGGTGCAGCGATTTACCATTTGTGTATGAATATTCTAGAAGGGCAAAGGGAAAAAAATAAGAACACACTAAACCTTTGATTTACACTAATAGCTCCTTCAAATGATTTGCAGCCAAGTACCTCTGCCTGGGTAGGTATTGGCTGTGAACTGGCCATTGATATTTTGTAGTGTTTCAAAGCTTAGTGTAAGCTTGCCAGGCATCACATTGTAAAGACCACAGCACAGTTTGTGGTTTGAAAGGCTCTTGTAACCCAACCTGGCAAGTGGTCAGTGGAGACTACATTTTATAGAGAACACAAATCAATCTTATTGAGCACTTTTCAAGGAACGTAATATTCTGCCTGTGACAATAATGAAATTAGTCTATGGATTTTGTTTCAATATTGAAATGCCATTTGAATATTTAATGAAACACAATACTTCATAAGTATGCATATTTGTGTGGTTTTTACAAAAATAATGTCATTGCTTTTTATAGAGAAATCAGAGAGCATAATTTCAGAAAATCCCCTGTCTTCAAAATCAGTTATATTTGTTAATTCAGCCATACCTGTTTTAGATGGTTAAAGAGCTAATGGATTTGTCACCTACAATTCTATCACCTCTGACGTGGTAGACATTTGGGTTACTCACCTCTATTTCCAGCCCTCCTTCACTGTATAGACAGGAATGGTCATCTAACTTCCCTACCCCCTTGATATTCTTTGGCCAGTGAAACAGGAATGAAAGGTTCATTTCAGGATGAATACCTTTGTTTACCCGTGTGAGACTCCACAGTGTCTCTTCCCATGCCATGCAAATAAAGGAGAAAAGCTTGTATGGAGCTATTGGGAAACTGGGATCACTATAAAGGGAAGACAGAGCTCCTGTGAAGACAAAATACATGATATTTATTCAAATTTACTGAGATTTGTGGGGTTGTTGCCACAGTATAACCTCGCTTATTCTGACTACTATATTCTGTGTTTTGATTTCCCGATTATCAAAACACAGTGCTATCATGACTTTTATGATGATCCATATAGGTATTTTTGTAAGTATGAGTATTTTAGATCCTATGTATAACTTTTCTAACTTCTCTGACAGCTTTGTGCCCAGCACCATTTATCTGTGTATATTTATGAGTTTAACTTGAGTTGGTTTGCCCCATAACTCTTCTAGCCCAAAATAAAACCATAATACCTTCAAAAAGAAAAGATCTAAGGTCTGGATTCTAATCCTAGAATTGGCAATCGCTGCACCTGTAATAAGTCCAGGGTTCACAGTTTCACCTCTAGTACAGAGGTGTACATCCTCAAAAGGACACAGAATTTTTTATAATCAAAAGCCTGCACCAATGTAAAGGCCCAAGTTTTTAATAGGTTTGGAGTTTCCATTGTAACCTCACTCTGAAGTGGTTATTCTTTCAGCGTAGGGTTAAAAAGCTTGGACAAAGCACCACAGGGAACATTGGATTGCCCTCACCTATATTGTAACCAGCTTGGGATGGATAAATACAGTCTCATTCTCTCATGTCCCTGACTGCCTCTAGGAACACTAAATTTTAAGAGAGAAAAACATGAATCCTGCATTTCAAGAGAGGTAGAACTAAGCCATTGTTAACTCCCCTTAAAAAGGAGATTCAGTGGCCAGTTCAGTTTGCCCCGAGACACCTACAGCTGCATTAAGTCCTTGTGAAAGTGAAAATCCCCCCGGAACCCAATTCCGGTGTTTAAACCTCAGCGTGACTAGTCGAGGTCCTAGCAGGGTGCACTTTTACATGTGGTTATAAGAAGATTCAAAACTCACTGGATGCAGTCAGGGACACTATTTCTACTAACCTATAGCTAACAGCCACCTTCCTTAAAATGAGCTATCTAAATATCAAACATTACATAAACTCTGTAAAAGCAGAGGAAAAATACTGATGAGCGTCTGAAAATCAAGAGCCTGCACATTATATATGTCACTTAGACAATGTAAGAGCAAAAATATGATCGATTTAAGCATTTTAAATCAGTAGATTATGTCTTTCTACCCAATGTGGCATAATATGAATTCTCCAAATTTATTTTAATATGTATTGATATTTGCTATTGATTAGATCATTGGTTTCTAATAAATACTTTCCTCTGGTGCTTTATAAATAGCTATGAATAGCTATTTAGTAGCATAAAATAGTTCAGGATTTGCTCTGTATGTGTTATATTAAGTTAGTGAACATACTGTTTTAACTAATAAGTGCACATGTATTTATTTATTTTTAAGAACACATGTCTAAATGTATCCAAATTTCAAAGACTTGAGTTATTTTGCATGAAAAGTAAAAAGACCTAAGCATCCTTTCAAGTGTTGTACTTTTTCTTCATATTTTTAAGCATGTATTTGTACAATCTAACAACTGTTTTACTAGAAATTACTGGGAAGTCTGCATTTAATTCAATATCGCTAAGCAATGTGTTGTTACCCTGCTTTAAAGTAAGTTTTAAGCCTAGCACCTTGATTGCTATGTGACAGTAATAGGTCAAGCATGAGATCTTTCAGATACTATTAAAATTTTTCAGGTCAAGTAAAGGTGGCAGAAAAATAACAATTGCAGGATCTTCATTGTATATGATAGGGCCGCAAATAAACTTGCATCCCTACTCCCAGTGTGTCCAGACTTGACTGAGAGCTAAAGGGTGAGTTTTCCTATTGATTTTCACGTGCAAGCTAAGAGGCAAAATAACCCCAGCTCATTAAAGGTGCCTGTGCGGTGGAGGATTGGGCACCTTTTATTTATCTTCTGAAAATAAAATCAGCTGAATCTGAGACATGTGGTAGGGTGGTTAATGAAGAAACAGCACAACTAGAAGTACATACTCCATGCACCCCACTTTCTCAAGTATTCATGGCCCTGCACATTTATTCTTACACTTTAACATTGCCAACCTGCAGAAGGGAGACTTAATTTTTATCATGGCTGTGACACATTGCTTTATTTTCTAACAGTCACACCACCTCCAAAATTTAGCATGTGATTCCTGAACGTTGCTTTTGAAAACATAATCTTTTGTGAAGAGAACATTTATGAGAATTTCACGAACAGCTATGTTTCAGAGTCTGTGGGTGGAAATAAATTCCACGAATCTACCTTTTCACATGTAGCCACTGAGAAGACAAGGTTTTAGTTCTAATTTTTAAAATTTGATCAAAAAAACAAACAAAGCCCCTACATTCATATAAAAATGAATGCTTGCAACCAACAAATGCCACACTCAAGGAATGCTTCCTTATTCCTAACGTGTTCCTACATTTTTTTTCTCTGTCATGAGGTTATTCATCACTGTCTTCATTTCATAGGAGCTTCTTTTACAAATCACACACTTTGTGTCGCATGCATCAAAGAGAGAAGATGGCCGGTGATTAGGTGGGGAAATAGTATGTGAAACAATATTTAAGTGAAAGAATATGAGATAACTGAGTACAATAAGAGCTCATAACACCAATTACTTTGAATTTTTTAAAGACATTTCAAAGTTAAAATTCCACTTTGTGTCTCTCAAGTCACAGATTGATCTCTTTAGAAGACAAAATATATTTTACTGTTTAACCTCAAGATGCCTGGAAAGAAAGGATTTTAATAATAATAATTTATTTTTTCTAACATACGAACACTTCTTTAAGAGGCTGTTGGCCTCTGTAACCTTGTACTTTCCATTCCCGTTTCTTTTTCTGATCATCTGTCTTTCCAGTATCCTGTCTTCCTCTTGCCATCCTACCTCACTCCCACATCAGTGCCCAGTCTGCCTCTACACCAAGTATGTCAAACTCGCAGCCCACAGACCGCATGCAGCCCACAACAAATATTTTTGCTGCCCAGCCAATATAACGGTATGTAAGAAATGTTTTAATAAAAACTTCGTAACTTAATTTTTACAATATCCCGTTATACATAACTAGAGGCCCAGCGCACGAAATTCATGCACAGGTATGGTCCGTAGGGTGGGCCTGCGATCAGGGCCATCTTCCCTGGCTGCCAGCAGCTGGCCCCACCCCCTGCCACTACCCACCCCCAGTTCCCTGTTTGCCATTGGGTGATCAGAGCCTGCTAGCCGGGGGAGGGACTGAGAGGTTGGCCATTCCTGCCCACTCGCTGGCCCCGTTTCCCACCACTGGTCACCCTTTGTGTGTGGGGCGACCAGCGGGGTGGGGGCCTTGGCCTGGCTCCGCCTGCATCCACCACCACCCACCCCTGGTTCCCTGTTCCCCATAAGGCGATTGGAGCCTGCCGGCTGGGGGAAGTTACCAAGAGGTTGGCCAGCAGGCCCTGATCAGGCGATCGGGGCCTATGGGCTGGGGGCAGCTCCTGCATTGAGTGACTGTCTCCTGGTGCTCAGTGTGCATCATAGTGACCGGTCATTCTGCCATTCAGTCAATCTGCATATTACCCCTTTATTATATATAGGATTATTAATAACGAACTACAACGTTTGCTAATGACTGATCACTATAATCATGTTGCATTCATTTCCCTTACATGCCTTATGCGCAGGCGCACCATTTCTCTCCACTAATACTAGCAGCGAATATTTTAGCAGCCGATTGCCAAGTCATTAGTCTTGGACTGACTTGTTTGGTGTGCGCAACAGGAAATATTTCGCACTTGGAGAATAAGAAAAATAGGTTTATTTGTGTTATGCTTATTAATTTGTGCAGTTATTCAATGTCTGGTAAGTTAATGTTCAAGAAAAAATATTAACTTTTATTAAAATGTTCTATTATTTTATGTTAGTGATCACTCATTTATTTCAACCCTTTGTATTCAGCGTGTCTCTATCGAAATAAATCTAGGTTTCTATGAAAATTGAAGCTTTTGTGTTTTTTGCGGCCACATAAACTTAAACCTTGTTTATTTGGCCCATGTTAGCCTTTGAGTTTGACATGCTTGCTCTACACTAATAAGCGATTACTACAAAGTTAGTTGTGAATAAGTATGTTAAAAGGCCTGGAGAATCCTGACTCAGAAAAATGTTACACCATGGAAATGTAAATCAAAAGGGATTTTTAATAAAATGCAGAGTAAACTATAGAAGCCCCATTGATAGATTTTTTAAAAAAGTGATGTAAAAATTTAACTTTTTCTAATATTAAGTATCACCTTTCTCCTTTTTATTTTTCTTCTTACCTTTTTTCAAAATCGTAACCTAGTCCTCATTTCTGTGATCGCTAACTGCAAGTGTCTTCACACATCACCAGGGCCCAGTTCTGAGAGGAACCTCCGCTGAGGCCACATGGCACAATCCTTGGGTATGAGTCACATGTGAGTCGCAGGGACCAAACCCATGTTTTCTCCTGCCAGGCAGGAGTACCTGAGTAGACACTGAGGCCTGAGGTAGAGATTGCTGTCCATCTAACACTGTAATGTTAGGAAGTTAACTTCCGATGCTTACAGACGGATGATTTTTAAATACCTTCAAGTTCTAAAACTTCTAGTCAACAACCAATGCTTTAAAAACACGGAATCTGAAAGCTCAACGAAACCTTCAAGGTCATCTTTACTATGTTACTGAAATGCAGGAAAAAGACCCAGAAGACGTAATGGGACCATGACTGTGACCGTCAGATAGCGCCTGACTCCGCCTTCCTCACCACCAGATCGAATGGGTCAGACAATGAAACAAATAACATAACATTATTTATTTTTAGAACAGACACATTGCTTTACGTGCCCTGAAAATACTGATCAGGATAGAAGTCACAGTTACCGTTTTTTAATTGAAAAGAAATACACAAAATTTTGTAATTATGTGTTAACTACTCATTACAGGAGAACTCTTAAAAGAAGTATTAGAAGTCTTTATCCACTCCTTCCCAGACCCTGCCTAGCAACTACAACTAGCAGCAACTAATATTAATCCCTTCCTGTTGTGTATCACTGGCAAGTTTTAAATCTTAAGTTGGACCCTATACTTGGTTGAGAAGATAAAAGCTATTATAGTATTCGCATAAATAATATAGACAAAATGAGAACTAGAGACCAGAACCACCTGCTTAAGATTGCAAACAGCCTCAAAGGATTGTAAATGCTCCTTCGCTTTGAAACACCAGTGATTTTGCACCAGGACTTGGAAAAAGAACAAAACCTTCTCAGCCCCTGTATTGACTTTAGAACCCTATGATAATTAAACCTGTGCCGTTAACTTTCCACCGGGAATTGGTTAATGACTTAGATTAACAAGAAGGAGCTAGTTCTTTTTGTCCCTCAGATTCCTCGGACAAGCTACAAATTTGCATGAAGGTGAAGCACTAGTCATCTACGGAATGATTTCATTTTACTGCATTTAATGAACCCTTCTCCTTTGCAAATAGGATTTAAATCATTACTTAATAGAGCAGCGGTTTTTAATCATTTAGGTGAGGGGAGGAGGTGATCGACTGCATTGAGGAACTGATGAAATACATATTGGCACACTTACACTCACTAGAATTTTTAAAAGTTCATCATTTTCTGAAACTTATCCATGAACTACATATTAGTGACAAAAACTATTTCTGAAATTCGCCTTCAGCATTAAATGATTTACATGAATTCATTGGATTAAGTTAATGAAACAATATATGTAAGATGTTTACACAGAGTTTGACACATAGGGCTCAATTAAGAATAACATATTACTGTTATTAATACACTATTTTCCTTAAAGGGTAGAAGAAAATAATTTTCAATCAAATACAGGAAATTTATTGGAACAGCTGAAAACAAAGACGTACCCATTCCCAGCAATAAACATGTTGCTGCTTTTTAAACCAAATACTCATGAATAATAATAATAATAATAATATTCATGGAGTCCTTATGGTATGCTGGACTTCATTCTTACAGCAAGTTGTAACTAAAGTTCTCCATTTGATAGTAGAGTGAACTAAACCACAATTTATTCCCAAAGGTCTACTGATAATATACTGGTGACCTATATTGAAATATGTACAAATCTAAAATAATCATCTTTACTCAATGTATTTTCCAATGATCCTACCAGGGTTTTTCAGATTTCATCATCTTCAGCTAAAAGGACTGAAACCGGGGAGTGATCTTTAGTTCTGGTCTCCCTGCACCTGTGTGGGGAGGCAGTGTAAAAAGTGGTTTAAGAGCAAGACCTTGAGTATCGGACTGACCTCAGTTGAACCTCATCCCTGGGGCTTATAAACTCTGGGGATGTGAGCAGATTGTTCATCTCCTCAGAGATTTCAGTTTCCACTTATGAAATGTACACCCACATGATAGAGTTTAAATATAAGACTAAAACTGATAAAACATGTAAAGCTTTTAAGCGTGGTGCACAGTAAATGCTCAGTAAAATGTAATCTTATTACTCGTCATTCATCCTCCAAAATATCTCGAAGACATTCCTTTTCTTTCTTGCCATTGCTACTGTTCATTTTTATCCTAAATTATTGTTATACTAATCCAGCAAGAGATTATTTTGTACCTGGAGCTTGAGGTCTTGCTCAGTGACTAGATCACCTGGGGCAAAGTTGCTTTAACAGAATATGATTAGGTCCTAGTCTGCTTTGCTTTACAGCCATGTGGGATTTTTCTCCCAGCCTATGCTACAGTCACTAGATCACTCATGAGTACTGAGCAAGAATGCTCTAAGTTATTCTCTGCATGACTTACTTCATTTAGCACAATATTCTTTAGTTCTGTCCATGTCACAAATGGCTAGATCTCTTTCTTTCTTATGGCTGAATATTACACACACACACACACACACACACACACATCCACTAGAGGCCCGATGCATGAAATTCGTGCAAGGGGCTGGGACCCCACCACCACCACAGCAGCTGCCTCTGCCTCGGGCCTCGCCACTGCAGCTTCATCCGGAAGGTCGTCTGGAAGGATGTCTGGCCTAATTAGCATATTATGCTTTTATTATTATAGATGATATTTCATTAAATGTATAATGCCTTACCTTCTTTATCCAATCACCTTTCAATGAACACTAATGATTCAGTGAACACAGGAGTGTATGTATTTTTTCAAATCAGTGCTTTTGTTTTCTTTGGATAAATACCTAGAAGTGGAATTGGGTTTTCTGGTAGTTCTATTTTCAATTTTTAAGAAACCTTCATGCTGTTTTCCACAGTGGCTGTGCCAATTGACAATTCCACCAATAGACAAAAGTGTTCCCTTTTTCCCGCATCCTCGTCAACACTTACTCTTTGCTGTCCTTTTGATAATAGCCACTGTAGGAGTTGTGAGGCCATAGATCATTATACTTTTGATTTGCATTTCCTTGATGATTAGTGATGTTGAGCTTCTTTTCATGTGTCTGCTGCCATCTGTGTATCTTTTCTGTAGAAATGTCTGTTGAGGTTTTTTGCCCATTTTTTAATGTTATATGTCAATTATACTTTAATTTTTTTAAAAAATAGTTCAAATTGTACATCCTTCACTGGGATAGTGAGAGATGAATGGGGAGGGATAGGTGGCGGGTCGGAAAGTGGATCCCAGGAGGAAGAAAGGGCTCTAATGCAGCCCAGTTCTCCCAGGCCCATCCTTTTGTTCTTGCTTCCCAGAGAAGGAGCTCATTGAGACAGCACCTAGATGTGTCCATGCCTGCCTTCAAGTTGTCCCTGGACCTCTCTCATGGCCTTAATTATTCAGAATGCTGTTTACTTGTGAGTTTATTTATGCATTTATTGAGCATCTTCCCAGTGCTAGGGAGCAAAGACAGGGTCTGAGTGCTCATTATGCAAGTAGATAGATAGGCATCTGAACAATTAACGTTACACCATAGGACAGCACAAGAACAAAGTGTAGGGGCAACAATGAGGAAGGAACATGAACTGGAGAGTGGTGAAGGGCAAGAAACATGGGGTAGGGCAAGTTGATGATGGAAAATATACCACCCCTCACCCTCTCCCTTGGAAGCGTCTATGGTAGACACCATTCAGCAGTTCCCTGATAATTACTGTTAATGAGACTAGTTATTTTTTTCTTCACACAAACACTGAACTCAGTGTTCTGCATATATTAATAACTTCAGAATAGGTATTTGTCATCCCATTTTAGATGTAGTTTATAAACTATGGCTCAGTGACATCGTCAACTCACAGTCACCTCCAGAGAAGATATCTCTTAGCAAATGGACTGAACTTCTGTTCCTTGTGCACAGAGAGGGATCCTCCACTTGGCTCAGCCAGCTATCAGAGATGAAATGTGCACTTCTCCTCCACAAACATAGAAGGAAGATCCAATGGCATCACATCTCCATAGATGTGTACTCTCTCAGGCAGAAAATGGCCAAATAGCCTCATCTACATTAAAAACACAAAAATTATGTTCTGCTTCAGGAAAATATTCAAATCTGTGCCCTATCCCTACCCCCCACCCGAAACAAAATCGAGGCTGTCATTTATTGCCTTTAACAAAATTTTTATTGTAAAATAGAAATAAATTTGTAAAATAAGTCATAAACTGAAATCAGTTCCGACTTCATGCCCTTTCTCCACAAGATTCATATGTGGAAAACTACAGTGGGACTCTCTTCATAAAAGCAACCTAACTACGATGGGTTCATCCACAATTCCATCAAAGGAGGGTTTTCCCTACAGAACTGGGAACCTGAGCAGCCTAACAGTGATTCTTTCCAAGTCCCAGAGAGGAAGAAGCTGCAGACGATTAGGGAGTTGAGCAGGTAGGACGGTGAAGTGCTTAATCAGTGGCCAAGTAATCAATAAACACCAACAGGTCAAATCAGTTAAATTGAATTAAATTGACCTTATATCTTTGGAGAAAAGCCTAAGGACAGAGAGAAAGAGAACAGGTTAGGGTTGACTGGCCTTGTAACTACAAAGGAAGTACAGCAGTTAAGGAATTTTAGGTTATAGCTGATTGAAGCCCAGTTAGAGATGAATGTATCCTCAATGTGAGGAGACTTCCAATGGGGGGCGGGGGTGGGAGAACAGTATTACCTACACAATGATAGTATTTGCTTATATAGAGATCTTCCTGGGCCCTTTTCCTCCTCTCTGTTGATTTCTTTTCTCAACCAGTAAACATAATCAAGTCCCTTCTACTCTCTCTTTCATTCACATTCTTTCTTCTCTTCTCAAACTGTCTTATCTACTATTCTCTTTTCAATGTACTTCAATGTCATTTTTCATCAATCTACCACAACTATGCCATTGACTTCCTACTTGCCTAATTTCCTAATTGTAGAGAATGGGAATCTTGATCTCAACTTCATCTATACAAAAAAATATATAGATAAGAAGTATCACAATTTAAATTTATTCTTTAAAACAACTAAAATTTAGTCCTAAACCATATCTCAACCAGGTCTCAAAATGATATCAGCCTTGCAGTATCCTCCAAGAACTTGCCTTGGGGAGACCCTTGAAGTCTTCTGTAGCACTGTAGCACTCAGTCCTAAGGCCAAGATATCTTTATTGAGAATGAAAACCCTGGTACTTCGGTTCCAGCATCATTGGATATATCACTCAGTCATCCAGTCTGAAGTGCAGATTCTCCACAGTACACAGAACAAAGCAAGTAGAGGGTCCCATTTACTGAGGAACTCACCCACTCCTTCCCATTCTGAATATTGTTCAAATGCTCTTATTCTCTTTTCCTTTCAAAGGACTCCCTTTCGTATGTTCCTTCTATGATGTCTGTCATGAGCTAGGCTTTCACAAAAGTGTGTGAGAGACTTCAAGGTGTTCTTTCTCCCTGGAAGTTTGTTAAATCTAGGGACAACTCAGGGTGTGGGCATGTGGAATGGTGATACGATAACAACAAAATCGTGATTTAGCTCACAAAAAATTACCCCACTGCACAACCTGTTAAGCACTTTTATCCCCCCATATAACTACTGGACTTCATCTTTATGTGGGAGTACATTCTGGAAAGAAATAGAGCTGTATGGGTAAGTTTATAGACCAGTTGGCTTAGGTTTACATGGCATGTCTGCACCAAAAGATTATAGAACTTAAGCAAGTCATCATACTTTATTTATTCTAAGGTGCATATATAAATATGCCTCAGAAATTAATTGGCAATAGTTATTTTCTTTTTAATTGCATGTAATAATGGTGTTTCTTACAATTGATAACCTTTCAATACAAATGTGGTCTTAACTTCTTTATACATCAGTATCTTAGTAACTACCTCATGGGTTTGTTATGAGGATTAGATGAGTAAAAATATATAAGGCAAACATATTGAGTAAAAACATTTAAAACATTGAGTAAAGTATTATTATCATTCTGCAATTAAACTTTCAGAAAGCTTAGCTTAAGAATTAAAGAAAGATGTGTGCATACACACATTCACCCCAGTGATTTGTATAATACATTGAGAAAATTATAATGCAGAAGAAAATGGTTAAATAAATGATATCATAAATGTGGTGATCATCTAATCTAAAAAAAGATAAATATGCAAATTGACCGTACCTTTGGTATGCCTTAAGCGAGGCCCACCAGCCAATCAGAACGACTATATGCAAATTAGCCCTACCAAGATGGTGGCCATGGAGCTGGAGTGAGCAGGAGGCTTGGTTGCTCCAGTGATGGAGGAAGCCAAGCTTCCCGCCTGCCGTGGCCGGCTCTGAGCTCCACTGAAGGTAACAAAGTTTCAATTATAGAAGATAAATAAATCCCAGAATAAAAAAAAAAAAGGAGAGGCAGGGAGCTTCCGTCCCCAGGGGCGCTTGGCCAGCCTGAAAACGGCCCTAAGCCCCTCACCCAAACTGGCCAGGCACCCCAGTGGGGACCCACCCCCCTAACGAGGATGTGGGCAGCCTTAAAACAGCAATCAGCCCCTCACCCAGGCTGGCCAAACTTCCATGGGGTGAGGGTCCCCACTCAGGGGACTTGACCAGCCTTCAAACAGCCATCAGCCCCTCGCCCAGGTTGGCCAGGACCCCAGTGGGGACACCCACCCTGAAGGGGGTGTAAACAGTCTGCAAACACCAATCAGTCCCTCACCCAGGCTGGCCAGGCACCCCAGCAGGACCCCCACCCTAATCCGGGACACCCTTCAGGGCAAACCAGCTGGCCCCGACCCGTGCACCAGGCCTCTGTCCTATATAATAAAAGGGAAATATGCAACTTGACCCTAACAGCAGAACGACTGGGAATGACTGGTCACTATGACACACACTGACCACCAGGGGGCAGACGCTCAATGCAGGAGCTGCCCCCTGGTGGTCAGTGCGCTCCTACATGGGAGTTCTGCTCAGCCACAAGCCAGGCTAATGGCTGCCAGTACAGCGGTGGTGGTGGGAGCCTCCCCTGCCTCCTCAGCAGCACTAAGGATGTCAGACTGCAGGTTAGGCCTGCTCCCTGCTGGCAAGTGGCCATCCCCTGAGGGCTGCCAGGCTGCCAGAGGAATGTCTCATTGCCAGCTTAGGCCCAATCCCCTGGGGAGCGGGCCTAAGCCAGCAGGTGGTCATCCCCGAGGGGTCCCAGACTGCAAGAGGGCACAGGCCGGGCTGAGGGACACCGCCCCCTGAGGGCACAAATTTTTGTGCACCAGGCCTCTAGTATATGTATAAATGTGTTTAGTTATTCATATATTCATATATGTTTACCATAGGTGTTTACATAAAAAATAGTTGCAAACTGCATATATTATATAAAATCCTTTGTAAACCAATAGTACAACTATATATACTTAGGTTCTTATATATAGAAAAATGTTTGGAAGGATAGAGAGGGAGATTTCTAATTGGTGACATTTTATGTGATTCTTCTTTTTTTGTCTGTACTTTTAAATTTTCACAAAACTATATTCTTATATCTAATTTAAAAATAGTAATTCAAATAAATATCTTTTACAAGATATTTTGCATGTGGCAAGAAATATCTATGACTCAGATTAGCAAAAAATGGAGACTTGAAAATCCATTCATGGACCTTAGGAGTAGAAACAAGAGGGACTTTACTCTCAGGTGTTCTTACCATTTCCCACACCCTGTGTCCCCACAGTGCCTGGTATGTCACAAGCACCTAATAAATGTTTATTGGAGAATGATAGGAAAGAAAGAGTCATCATGAATAACATGTTCAATTAATTGGGGAAATTAAACCTTTTGACAAAGCATAAACAAAATTATTTTAAAAGCACCAAGTGAAGAAATATTTGTAATAGTGAATAAATAGTTGGTCTACTTCTATACAAAACAAAGACTGATTTGAGAAGAAAACTGCTGACTCTTATTTTAACATCCATGTGGCACTGATCCTATGCAGTCAAATGTAGTTCAACCTTTACTTACATATTTTTATCAGAAGCATCTAGACCAAGCATGTCAAACATGCAGCCCGCCGGCCATGAGTTTGACATGCTTGATCTAGGCTCTCCCTTTATGACATTGTGAGGAATGCTGGGAAAAGTAGATTAATATGAGCACATGAAACCCTAACTCATTCAGTTGCTGCCTTGCTAATGATAACTTCAGTTCACCCCTAGAACTAGTATTAACTTTGTTCATCATTGAAATGATGATCTGGTTTTATTATAAAAAAAATAAAACCCAGCCTGCACACTCTCCAATCCAGGACCCCTCAGGGGATGTCTGACTGCCTCTCGCAATCCGGGACCGCTGGCTTCTAACTGCCTGCCTGCCTGATCGCCCCTAACCTTTCTGCCTGCCTGCCTGATTGCCCCTAACTGCCTCTGCCTCACCCAGGACCCAGGATTCCCTCCTCTGGTCGGTCACAGGCACCTGGGACCCAGGCTTTCCTCCCTCTGGCCAGCTGCAGGCACCCAGGATCCAGGCCGGCTTCGCCTGGCCCAGCTGCAGCCGCAGGGGACCATGGGTGGGCAGCTTCGCCTAGGCTGCAGCCACAGGTGCTAGTACCCAGGACCGTGGGGCAGACAGCTTGTCCCCCTCCTGGGCCGCAGCCTGGCTGGTCCCCATTCCTCTCTCACGAGCTCATTTGTGCCTGGCTGCTCCCCATTCCTCTCTCCCTAGTGTTGAGTGTCTGAGCCATTATGGTATGATGGTGTGAGGGCATGACGACCATTTGCATATTAGCTCTTTATTATATAGGATTCTTGCTTAATGTTTTGCTACCCATTTTGTCAAGTTTCCCAGGAAATAGTGAACCTATTTAGTGTCAGGGAAGTTGTAAAAAAACAAACACAAAAAACCCAAAAGTAAGTATGAGATGAGAGAGATTATTGAGAAAATAATTGCCCTTTAAAAGATGTATGATACTGTGGGAAATCACCACAGATTCAGTAGGTGAAACGTGTCTGTTGAGTTATTTATCAGGACAAAAGAGCCATTATATCTTTTCTCACAGCTTTTCTACACATTTTATACTTTACATATCTTTTTGTGTACAGGGTTGAGAAGTAGCTCAATAGAAAGAAGATGGGTCACAGAGTCATTAATAAACAGGCTTCAAAGAGAATTTGTTTATTGTTCATTTGTATGTGTTTTTTTTTTTAATTTACTTTTAACAAAATTTTTATCTTTCATTGGAAAATAAATCATAAACTGAAATCAGTTCTGACTGCACTCGGGGGGTGGGGAGGGGTCCCTCAGCCCAGCCTGTGACCTCTCCCAGTCCAGGACTCCTCGGGGGATGTCCACCTGCCCGGTCCTTAGTGCTGCTGTGGAAGCAGGAAAGGCTCCTACCACTACCAAGGTGTTCGCCAGCCATGAGCCCGGCTTCTGGCTGAGCAGTGCTCCCCCTGTGGGAGTGCACTGACCACCATGGAGCGTCTTCCCCCTGGTGGTCAGTGTGTGTCATAGCGACCAGTTGTTTGGTCGATTTGCATATTAGGGTTTTATTACATATGATACTTGTTGATCTTGACTGTAAATGAGTCAAGAGGCTGGGTATGCAAGAGCAACCAGACATTGTTCCTGCCTTGGCAGATTTCTCATCTTAATGGAGCACTTAGGCTGTGAACAAGTAAACAGATAAATAAACAATGCAATAACAGACTGGGTGAGAACTATGAGGTATTTACATAGTGTGCCCTCAGAACTAACAGCAGGGGCTATGAGTAAACTGGGGATAGTGGGAGAATGATATGGAAGGTCCTTCTGAAGAGTTGATGTTACGCTGAAACATGAGGAGTAACCCATTAGAATTTCCCGGGGCACATGTTCAAGACTTGGAGACCAGAAGGAAAATTGTGAAGGGCCTGCTCTGTTCTTGGAACTGGCAGCAAGCTAGTGTGTCAAGAGGTAGGGGTGATAGCTATAGGTGGAAGGATAGATGTCAGGGCTGTTTGAAGACATAGTATGTTCTGAAGATCTTCATTTGAATTTAAAAAGGTTTCATTACAAAAAGTAAACCTATATTTCCACATTAGCACATTTTCTTATTTAAAATATGCCTTATCAGATCTCCAAAATAAATAAAAAATTTAAAAAGCAAGACGCAAAATACATGCCATTATACATACTTACATGGAATGTTATATAAGAAGCTGGTAATGATGGTTTCCCAAGAAGGAAACTAGATGGCTATGGAAGGAGACAGAGCACTTACTTTTCACACTGTCATGTTGCGTCTTATCAATTTTATGTCATGTACTTGTATCACACTGACGGGGAAAAAGTTAACATTTTTAAAATTTTAATGTATAATTTATTTTTAAATGTTTCATGGTGGATATTCAGTCCAAACCTGCTTCATTTTGTTCTAACTTCCCATTGGTCTCTTTGAATATAAAGGAGCATATTATAGAAAGCTTTCAATGCAGTATAGCAGAGATGTCATCTCTCCTTTAAAGTGTACTCCTCTATGAAAGATCCTTTGAAATTAACAGAGTAATTTTACTGCTTTAAAAAGATTTTGGCTGATAAGCTTCTAAACATCCCAGCTATTACGTAAATTTAGCAAAATCACAAGATCTTCAGCTATCTCACTGAAGAAATGAGTGGGCGGTGCTAAATGATTTCCAGGTCCATTGTGGTTCTAAATTGCTGATTTTTGCGATTCACCCATTCATCCATCAAGTATAATGATTCTTAATACAAACCAACACTGTGCTAGGCATTGGGAAATCAAAGATGTGTTCTGTGATAGAAAATGTTGAGTGTTGGCCCAGTATTTGTTCTCTATTTGCTCCATAGTTGTAGTGTTTTTAGTGGATAAAGATAACAGTCAGCCTAAGACTAATCTCCCAGCCTTCAAACCAGTGTCACTGGAAGTGAGGTGGATAGTCAAGTTCTAGGTCTTGCACCTCCCCTCCGCTCCCCCAACCCCCCACCCCCCATCCCATTTCTCTCCCTGATTGAAATGTTGATGTAATGGCAGGAGCTAGCTAGCAGCTGTCTTGACTTGATGGAAGTGATGTTTGGAGGGGAGACGAGATAAAGACAGAAGGAGCATGTGTCCTGATTGAAGAGTTGCCATGTCAACTGTGAACTCCTTATGATCAAATGGATGAGAGAATTGTATTTAGAATGTTTTATTTGTGTTCATTTTTTTTTGTTAGAGCAACTTAATTGTATCTTAACTAATATAGGGTCCCTACACCAAGAGAAGTCACATAACTATATATGTAGTTAAAAATGATTGCACTCTTAATTGGCAAGTGCTTTAATAAAAGTATGAACTGAGTATTCCTGGAAAGAAGGATAAACTCACCCTGCCTAAGGAAATCAAGAAAATGTTCTCAGGAAAAAAGTGACATTTAGCTGGGTCTTAAAGGATAAATGGTATTTTTCTAGATATAAAAGAAGACAAAGATTTTCCTGGAAAAGAAAATCAAATGTAAAATTTTCCAAGTTGTGACAAGATGCGTCTTGCATCAAAAATGTTGAAAAGCTCGTTGTGACTGACATTTGAGGTGTAGAAGGGAGGAATAGAAACAGATTCTAAGTTGGGTGAGATTCTGAAGGCCAATGATTTTGGCCCATTTCCTTTAGGTAATGGGGAGCCAGTGAAATTCATAAACAAGAGAGTGACACTGTCAGATTTGTTTCTTAGGAAGCTACCTCTGATGGCAACTTGAAAGATAGATGGATTGGAGTAGGAAGACTAATTTTAACTCAGTAGATAGTACCTTAAATAAGAAGATATATACATTTTTCATATTGGCTGATTAATTATTAAGAAGTACAAGAAAACTGATATTAACCATTATCCTTTCTTATTCTGTATTTATATATTAAAAATATTAATGGACCACTGTAAAATTTAGTAAAATTGTTAATAGCAGAGCTAATCAAAATATTAACAGAAATAATTAATTTCAGTGTACTTTTATATATACATGCGTAGAGAGTAGAAGATAGACACAATGTTAGCTTCACTTGTGTGTTTATATATGGATATCATTAACAAGTGAATTTCCAGGGAAAATTTACATATGTTCTGATCTGTGTGTAGGTGGAAGGCAGAACCAACCTAATAATTGATCTGTCCTGTCAGATAAGCATTCCAGGAGAAGACCAATTACACTAAGACCAAATTATACTTTTCAATTACACAGGTAAATCAATCCAACTCAACATGTCAAAGCATAAAAAAATGTTTTAGGAAAGACAGGCAACATACTAAATTTCCCTACCCATTACCTAGAAGTAAGTACTACTCGGAAGAGTAAAATGTCATTCTGTCAATATCTGTGAGCTTATGAAGGTTTCCCAACCCCATCCATCAGGATGCCTTCCCCTTCACTCTCAGAGACTTCCCCCAGATATATTGCCTGGTGAATCATCTTTGAAATGCTTTTGAATTCAAGAAAATAAGGCAATCATAAAATAACAACATGCAAAGGCCCATCAGTGTTCCCAGTATGTATAATTTCATCTTTCTCTTCCTTCATTTTATGTTTTATTTTTAAATTGTGTCTTCCTGAATTAGGGTATGTGATGGATAGGGTGTCATCAATGCATTAAATTATGTAATTCCCAAGCAAGTGGCATAAAAAGAAAAAAAACCCTATTACTTGTGACTCAACATTTGAGGAGTGAGATGAAGCAGGTACAGTAATTTGGAACCAACCATACAGAGTTGTTAGACCAACTTAAGGTTGGTCTCTGTCTTAATAATGATGAGATGCCAGTGAAGCGCTTTAAGCAGAATAGGGTTCTAAGCAGATTTACGTTTCTTTTTTTAAAAAAATATTTGTACTGACTTCAGAGATGAAGGGAGAGAGGTAGAAACATTAGTGATGAGAGAGAATCATTGATCTGCTGGAGATTAAGCCTGCAACCCAGGCATGTGCCCGGCTTGGGAATCGAATTGTGACCTCCTGGTTCATAGGTCTACACTCAACCACTGAGTCACAGCTGCAGGGCCCGATTTGTGTTTCTTACTAGATCCCTCTGTCTCCAGTTAGGAAAATGAATTGCATAACAATAAGGTGAAGGAAGTACAAATAAGAAGCTACCTCCATAACCTGGTAGAGAGAAAAAGATAGCTTCAGCCAGCTTGGGGTGAAAGCAGAGAAGTGGACACATCCTGAAGACATCCAGGAGGTAAAACTGACAGGATTTTTGTGAAAGATTAGATAAGAGGAATAGGGAGACATTGAGGATAATAATATTGTACATTCGCATGGCAATTTGCTATTCACAAAACCTTTTATATTTACTTCACTCAATTCTGATGCTCAGGAAGAAATGACAATAATTATTACTCTCAGTTTTATGGAGATGTAAACAGCGGCCGAGAGAAGCTAACTGACGTAACCAGGGTCTTTAAGCAGCTGTTAAAATTTGGAGCTTGTACTTGAACTCAGGAATTCTCTCTTCAAGTTCAGGAAACTTTCTATTGAAAAACCCATCAATCTGCCCTTTTATGAGAAGCTAGTCCCTGAAAAGGCCCTTGGATCACAACTGCGTCCTAATTTATCTACTTACCTCTCAATTCTAATCTCTCTGGGCAATGAGCCCAATTGATTTGGCAGGAACTTCAAAGCAAAGAAAGACAAGGCCACAAGCCACACAGCATTCAAAAATGGAGGAAAGCAATATAAAGAAGAAAAAGAAAACAGAAAACCCTTCTGCCCCATGGCCAACTTTACAAGGAATCATAACTAGACGTGGTTAAATGGTACTGAAATGTCACCAAAGTTGTGGAATGATAACAATAGAAGTTAATCTCTCTCTAAGGCAGCGAGTTCAAACTCCTCTTACCCAAGCATTAGTCTCAGGCATATGTGCCACTTAGTTTCTTATACAGTGAAGAATACTATACATTATTCTTCTATTTATTAGCACAGTTGGTAATAATTATTTTTGAAACAGTGAGAGAAAATTGGTGCACCTGGAGCTTGCACTTTTTAATTGAGGTAAAATTGTAGAATTGTACCTGTTAAACCTGGGTACATAGTCCCAAAGCCCCTGTGTTGTCTTATATGGAGAGATAGGGATAAATAAGTTTCAATTTAGGATCAGGCAGAGAAGGAAGCAGTTACCTGAGATAATTTCAGCAATTCTGGAAATTTTTCCACCTAATACACTTATAATATCAAGTTAAGAAATAAAATGTTACCAGTGTGGTTGAAGTTACCACTAAATTCTTCCTTGATTTGATACACCTGCCACCAAACAGAGATACCTCTGTCTTGAATTTTTTGTTTGTCATTCTTTTGGGTGTGTTTTTTAAATACTCATATCACATAGGTATATATTCCTAAGCAATGCTATTTTATTTTTATTTTTTCTGAATTTTATTTTTAAAATTGTATATAGTATACATAGTTTTCTATGATATGCTTTCTGAATTCAAAACTAGTTTAAAATTATTTTGTTTGTTTTAAAATATAAATCATTGGAAAACTTCAGCATTGGCTGACTTTGCCATTGGTTCTTTATTACTTGCAAAGCACCTCAGAACAGATCTTAACAAATCTGTGACACTGGCCTTGAGAATCCACCAACCTAAAGGATTAAGACAAC
Organism: Myotis daubentonii; assembly: GCF_963259705.1. Classification (NCBI taxonomy): domain Eukaryota; kingdom Metazoa; phylum Chordata; class Mammalia; order Chiroptera; family Vespertilionidae; genus Myotis; species Myotis daubentonii. The sequence goes on along the minus strand of NC_081856.1, from coordinate 12,828,314 downwards.
ACCTAGAATTATGATGATGCTTAAGAAACTCTCATCCAGCCAGAAAGAAACCTACCCACCTTGTCCCCATCGAGTACAGGTCCCAGCCTGGTCATCTTGTCATCACTGAGGCTCCGGGCAGAGGAAGGACTGGACTCAGTCTTCATCCAGACATGTGAGAAGCTGCTGGACAAGGAACTTAGTCTCCGAAAGCCTGCGCAGAACTGGGAGAAGAAGCAGGAGTGGTCTGAGGGCTCCTGGGAGCTATCCTTGGTGCTGCTGCAGTCAACCTGTCTAGCACTGACTTTGGGTTGGAGGGTCCCAGTAAGACTTCACTCTTGAGCTGACATAAGGGAAGTCTCAGGTCAGGCTGCTGGATCCGATCCACCCCCAGCTCCAGTTCAGCAGGGGCTTGCACTGTGTTCTGAGCTCCGCATCCATCCTTGCCACCACGCCCTCCCCCTGCCTTACCTGCACCACCTCCTTCTAGCACCCCCACCAATACCACAAAGCATATCTCCAGGCCCTGGCGAATTGTTTCCTTTGCATCTCTCCCTTAACTGCTGAAAAGAAAAGCTGTGTGATAGAATTCGTTTTACACGTAAAGAGCCGGCCGTGGATCAGGTAACTAAAAGGTACACATCTAATGAGAGGCTGGGTCTGGCAGTATGCTTGTCTGACTTCAACGCTGTGACTATTTCTCTGATTTCTTTCCCTGTAAACTGTGATTCTTTCCAGAACCCCTGAAACCTTTCTTAGGACAAGACACATTAGACTGAATTGTACTATGACACCATTCAAGTATTATCTTTCTTGAAAAAGTAGCTAAGATGTACTGAGTATTTTATATTTGCCAGGCACTGTTCTAAGTGTTTGCCTGTAATCTTCACAACAACCTTATGAAGAAGGATGTTATACTTTCCCCAATTTTACAGATCAGAACACGGAAGCCGACAGGGGTTTCAGACGCCAGGGTTTGACCCTCGGCATTGAACCCCAGGGACCATGTGTGCTACACAGCCTTTCGTTATCTTTAAATATTATCTTCAGTTAATGTTTCAGACAGGATCCTTCTTCAGTCCTCCTAATTTTATATTTTTAAAAGAATAGGGATGTGTTATAACTATAATATTGCTTTTTAAATTAGCGTAGGAAGTAAAATAGCACCATCAATTTTCCTAATGGCCTTTTAAATGAAAAATTAATTATTAAATCAAATATTTGAATATTATAAATTAGCATAGGCAAAATGGCGAAACATCCAACCTCTGGTGATTAAAGTAAATTGAAATATGGTAAGAATCAGATATGAAAGCACACTGAAAAATATAAATGACAAATAATGTCATAGTTGAAGATATTTCACACACTCTTTCTAATAGTTTTCTTTTTACTTTTAAACTTTGATATTCTTTTCAATGACTTAGAAATAAATGAGGAAATGTCAGTCTTTTAAACATCAATTCAAATGCAGTGCCAACCTGGTAGGCTTCATTCGGGGTCATGGGAGCTCTCAGGTTGTTCACTTATCTCCCTCCCTTTTTAGATCCTCCATCACGGCCATGTCTGGTCTCGGCTTTCACAACTCTCCAGGCAGCTGAATGAAAGAGCAGAAGCTCCCTCCGAAACTCCAGTTATTTCAGCTCTAAAATCAGCTGGAAAGAATGCTCTCCTCTGAGACGGAAATGCATTCCCTCCATGATGGACCTGAAATGCCCTCAGGTTGTGGCAAGGGCGGAGTTTAGCAGTTGAGCCTCAATAATGCTCTCTCTCTCTCTTTTTTTTAATCAAAGTGTACCATTCACGTCCCATGCTGCCTGTGGCACAATTTATTTAAAACAATATGGTATATTAGAGAAGGTAAATAATAATTATTATTATTAATATTAATAATGGAGTAACAGTGTTACCAATAACTCAGCACATGGCCCAGGTACCTTCAGGAAAGGGGACTTCAATACACATATTTCTTACACAGCTTCATATATGACTTAATTTCTATGGTTTGCACTTCACTGCTCTGTTGTGTCTCTACCAATAAACCTATACATCACACAGAGTGAAATATACTCACAGTCCCTTTACTTGACAAAAAAAAAAAAAAGCCAGTGTGGTAGTGTGGTTTAAAAGAATGAGTACTGAACCAAGATCCAAAGATTAGAACCTGAGGCTCAGCCATGCTACTTTCTGGATTCAGATGTTGGGTGAGTCGTGTTTCCTCTCTGACATTGTTTCACACTAAGGGGACCTCTGTGTCCACATCCCAAAGTCCTTCTGGTAACTAATTGAGCTAATTCATGAGAAAGCATTTTGAAAAATTGCTGTACAAAAAAGGAATTTTTTTGCAACAAAAGGTTTAGAACTGTCCAAATGAATGTGCAGTCTTAATTTTTTTACTGTGCAAAGTTACAAATTTTTACTTATCCTAAATTTACTTACCAATAAATTATTTCATTACTGGTATTTCTTTGTAGTTTATTGCCATTTAAAGCAAGAGATTTATCTGCTAATTACAAAGATTCCTAGAGTTTCTTTACACTTGTTATATTTTAGGAGTGATAAAAACTAAAAAGTATATGCTTAAGCTTGAAGTATCTCTTCATTTTCTGTGAACTATAATTTCACTTTTAAGTACAGGTATTTTTTTCTACGGAAAATATTAGCAAAGTGAAAATGCAAAGGCATGTTAATTGGCATTGGTAGTTTTTAATCATACCACATCTTATCTATTTGCCTGTGGGTGTCAATCTAATTCAGAAAAAAATCATTATCTAACCTGTTCTCTGTTACCAATAATTCTGCCTTTTAAATAATTTAGACCTTGCGCATTTTCTGGTAAGCTTTTGAATCTATGACTATACAATTGCATTGATATTATTGAAATCATAGCACATTTTTAAACTGATAGGTGTATTTTACTTAAATATTTGACTTTAATGCCGTGGGGATATATCTTTTCTAATATTTTTTTTCTAAAACTAATGATATATAAAAACATCTAGAACCTGTATGGAATTGTAGGCATCTAAGTATTTTCTGAGCACCCATGATCCATGTGCTACATTAGAGTTGTAAATTAAGGTCTAGTGTGTTGCACAAATCAACCTCCCATCTCACGGTTTTCCTGCCCGAGTAAGGTGGGAGTCAGCCAGTAAATATATGTGGCCAACCTCAGGTTTGCCTCACTGGGAGTTCACATGGATTCTTAACTGCCTTCAATTGTTCATGGATTCCTCAAATGAGAGGCCTCAGCTTGAAGAATGACTCTTTGCCCCCTGGGAATAGGCCAAACAACTATTTCATTCGCTATGATAATCAGTTCTACCTTCTGCAACATATAAACCCAAATTTAATAGGCACCGGTGATTAGGTTTTGAGTCAGAGAGTCATCACTGTCCACTGTGGAAAATAATAAGAAAAAATACAAATTATAACGAATTTGCCTTCAGGAGGCCTTGTTAGACATAATGGGACCATAACTATTTCAGGATGTGGTGAATAAATATTTTTTCCTTCTCATTAGAGACATTTTTGAGCCACCAATTTTCAGTGATAAGAAAGATTTCCTTTAACTCATGCTGAAGCTGTCTTAGCTCATTTGTTTTGTCCACTTAGAGTATAATAGTCTCGAATGAAAAAAGAACCACTTACCATAAAACACTTATTTAAATCTTTTTAAATGCTCAAAACCATCTAGAGCTATTCAAAGTGATAGATAAATTTCACCTTATCCAAACCATCCACTGTCAAAATTATCTAAGGCTTTTCTCCAACCTAAACTTTTGCATGGAAATAAAAAAAGAATTGTGCGGGACATTATGGAAAATAACAAATCAACCCTTAAATCAGCAGCTGTGGTTGTGGACAGTAAATGATACAGTGGTTCCACTTTCTTGGAACTGAGCAGCAGAAGAAAATGAAGAAAGATACTACTGACAGGGCAAGGATGATGGCAGCAGGCGAGCGTTATGAATGATATGTTAAGTGATTGGCTCGGATGGAATCATGGGATTGCTGCTGCCTTTTGCAGAAGCTGATTTTCATCCTTATTGTTCACCTCCTAAGACTCCAACATATGGGAGAGGGAAGGGAGAGGAGGAGCTATATGCACATGCATTCCCCATGCAGTCCACACTTAGAAGCAGTCTGAATAGTTGCCCAGGTAAAGAGAATGATAGGAATAAACACCCAGTGCCAAAAATATATGTCTTGTTCCCAAGGTTATTAGTTTTAATATTCATGTATGCTCTCTGCATTCTTCCCTGTGAATTGAAGTGCCATATCCCTTCTTATTTGATAAAACCAAGGACATATATATTCCTAACACCAAAATAAGTGAAATAATAATTCAGTGCACTATAATAACATATTGAAGATAATAACAAAGACGAGGTATAGGCTGTTTTGATGTGCTTAGAGATGCAGTCTATATATTTCTCTCTTTAGACCAGTAGACACTGCTTGATTCATTTGGTCTCTATGGTGTGGGGTGTGTGTGTGTGTGTGTGTGTGTGTGTGTGTGTGTGTGTGTGTTGGCAGGGTGAAGGTAAGCATAGGGGGGAGGGGCTAAAGATGGACCAGCAGTCAGAAAAAATGACTGGTACGTGACGCAGTGTGTCTGAAATGCACGCATAAATTAAATACAAGGCTGGTGTCAAAGGGTTCATTTACTGAGATTTTCTTTAAACTAATTTTATTTCTGCATAAGTGTCATTAACCCAGAGCTTCTAAAACACCAATTCTTTTGTGCACCAATGCTGAAATTTATAGCATGATTAATGTCATAATTTTTATTATGAATTTCCAAAAAATAACTACATAGCCAACAATTCACTGTATTTACTTTTGCTCTTTCTAAAATCCAAATTAGGAAATTGGCAGCCCTGTTTATTTAAAAATGATTTTTTTTCCAGAGGGAAAATATAACAATAGGCATCACTAATGGAAAAAAATCAGAGCGACTCAAAGTATGATATTGCAGGCTTAGCAGTTGCTGTTTACAGGCTTGAATAGATAGCTGAGGATGGCCATGCTAACTGGGGGGAGAAAAATGTGGCCAGTGGTTAATTAATTTACCAAATCTTAGACAAAAAGCCATCTTCTTTTAAATAATTCAGCAGTTACCTTAGGAGGAGTATGAATAATTTTTGTAATCAACAAATAATGTAAACATGAAAACTCATTTTCACTTGAAGATAGACAAAAATTCTAGTTATCAAAATTGCCTTTAAAGTCTGGACAAAAAGCAAAAAGAGTGTGATTTAAGGGAGATAGGGAAATGAGCAATCAGCAGACTACTGTAATTACTATGCCTTCTAAATTGATGATAGAGTTATATGCTTGTTAGTATTAGGGGGTCCTACAGATTTCATTTTCTAAGCTAGAGCCCAGCAGGCATGTTCGGTTAAAGGGGTGCCTGTGAATCCCCCTGTACCACTCAGCTCACCCCCTGAGGGGAAACGCCACGTGCATTCAAATCAAACGTTTTCCTATCAAGTTCTCAACTAATGGCTTTCCTAGGAGACCCACTCCTGTCAGTCACCTACTTCCTATTTAGACATGTTAAAACAGAATTTGTTGTTTATTTGTATTTCATTGAAGTGAGTCTGTTTTCTCACATTGAATTTGTATTCAAACCCCAGGTTGTCAATACTGCTTAGCTAGGGCTTCTGTTTGGTTTGTTTTTCTCTGCATGAAATGCAGAAAAATGGTGCCGTTCTTGCCTGTTTCCACCCTTGTATAAATTTATAAGCAGTGTATTAACTAATTGTTTAAAGTCACCAGTTCTAATGGCAGAAGCTTAAAAACACATTTCTTTCACTGAAAGCTGTTATGTCAAATCCACAATTCATGAATATACTAGAGCCACAGCCCAGCCTAAGTCCCCATGTGCATGAATAGGAAAGAAAAGGATATCTACCTTTAATAATCAAAAGCAGGGCAGCCTTTTTAATTTAATTATTTTCAGTGTGATTTAAAGCCTATCGGGTCTCCTTAGAGAAAAACCCCATGATGTAATGTCACATATTGGACCAGTCGTGTTTGCTTTCTCTTGGTAGAGAATAAAAAATGTGTGTGTGTGTGTGTGTGTGTGTGTGTGTGCGCGCACGCATGTGTGCGTGTGTATCTATATTCCTGTACTCACAACCTCTAAGTTAGTTTACTTGTGTTTAAGACTAAATGTAAGTATTAAGCATTCCATAAAAACAAGAACTGTTATGTTTGATATGCACTTCAAAAGCCTAAAAGGCCAAAGAAAGCCCTTCCTTAATTATTGAAGAAGTGTCTGTAAAGGAAACATGAGCAAATAGCATTCATGCTTTCATCCCCAGTAACCTTTTATTGTCCTTTTCTTCAGATGGCCAAGTCAGTATATTTAATAAAGGCAGCAGCAACCATCAAAGAAGGCAGGGCTCTAATAAATGGTCCTGATTAAAGGCCCTGACAGGGTATGAACTTTGCATAAATTTTCTTATGGTGTCAGGCTAGGATACTGATTGAAAACTCATTAACATAATCACACATTTAGAGGAAATGCTGTAATGTATCAAAAACATTTCCCTTAGTGTAATAATTTTAAGGACATTAAAATGCAGATGATAATAAGGAGCTGTGTTTAGTGGTGTTCTGAAAGCCTGATTATTCAAATATTTAGTATGAAGTATGGAGCCACGTCCAGTAATGTGTCTACATGGATTCAAAAATTTAATCTATATATGGACTCAAAAGTCTTTGGTCTAACCAACTATTTTTCCAGTTCATAGACACACAGAATTAAACAAGAAAATTTGGCTTAAGGATTCTAGAGAAACACCATATATATATATATATATATATATATATATATATATATATATATATATATATATATATATATATATATCATTATTTTTAAAAAAATGCAAAAAAAAACCAAAACAAAATGCAACCTGCCAGGATCGTTTTTCACCAACGTTTAAAAATTATGGAAAAGCAGTTAGCATTTTTGTTTCGGTGCGGTTGTGCTTAGAAAATATGCTGAAACCTTCTCAGTGTCCTTTTCCCTGCTTTTACTAAAATGTGGATAAAGCAGGAGAGACTGTTGTGGGTTACAGCAGTACCACTCCTTAATGCTAATTCTTGACAATAAAAGAAACGCTGCCCTCCCCCCACCCAAATAGCCATAATTATGTAAAGAATGACTGCTTCAGACTGATGACTTTCAATATGCTCCGGCCTGGCATCCTGGTATAAGAGGCCAGAAAGGTCAACAGTAATTCATAACTGCTATAAAACTGTGTCGCGTCCCAGGGCCTCAGCAGGACGCTGACATTATCATGCGTCTTCTGCTGGTTTGTATATGTAAATTTGTGATAGGAAGTGCACTGCTTTTACCGTATCACACGCAGAGCATCCATCAGGCAGTGGAACACATCAGAGTATTTTCATTATGCCTAGTTATTTACTGCATCAGGAGAAATTACCCTGGCAAGCCAAGCGGCCTGCTCCGGGTAGCATGAGACGACCAACCAGGTCTCAGCTCAGAAGTCTTGTAAACATTACAGGATTAATCTCGCAATCACAATCATCAATCTTTCCCAGTCCTGCCTGGGTGCAACTGTGGAGATTGGTAACCAGGCCATGTGGATTTAAATTTAACCCTGAGCATCAAGCACTAGACATCGGACCTAAGCTATGTATTGTGAAATTGTGAAACACCTGCATCAACCCCCCATCCCCCGCCCCGACCCAGTTGAAGACAATAGATGAAAGTATACAGCGAAGTACTTTCAAATAGTGCTTAATTTGTCACTTTCATGTTTAGAACATGCTTGGGAAATCAGAAGTTTCTTCTTTGTTAGAAGACTTTTTGTTTTCATTAACATCAGCTCTAGGGGGACACGAGAGATGGCTTTTTAACCAGATAAACAAATGTGCTGTATGGTGATGTAGACACAGCAGGAGGCTCTGCAGAGCTGGGAGATGGGACCTTGGCCAGGGGCTTGGGAACCCGCTGCCATCCTTTGGCCCTGGGCCAGAGGAGGTTAAAGTCCTGGAGGGATGTAGTTACCCCTCTCCAAGACGGTGCTGAAGGTGTCTTGCTGACTCATAAGATGACACTGACTTTGAAACAATAGCTTGCTTACCTGCCTGCCAAAGGAAAAAGACTGCCTCCCCTCTCTTCCCTCCCAGCAGAAAGAGGGGGAGAAGGGTAAGACAGCCGCGCTAAATGAACATTCTATCATTTTAAGTTTAGCCGCTGCACGGAACATAGCCTGTTCTATTTAGATAATGCAAAAGATAATGTGCATTCATTTTTGAAAGTCAGGTGAAAACCACGGTGATAATGATCATTTTTCCATACTCAAGAAACAATAAATATATAATGAGCAGGCCACGTATAGACTGCCTGGCAGTTTAATTTGAACTGTGACCTTTTATTATTATTTTTTTGTTCAAAGCAGTTTTGCTGAACACATGGCAGACTCGATTCTTTCTTCTTCCCTCTCTCAGTGTCTCGCTGGCTCGCATCTTTGTATAAAAGATGTGGTGACCGCAAAGATAGGCCTTTTCCTCTCTTCTAATATGATTTTCAAATCTAGCAGTTTATGTCCATCCTATATTTTAAAAGTAGGTATTTCTTCTATATGCATTTATCCCTGGTGGTTTTAATCACTATCAAGTGTGCTTGACTAGAATTGTATGGCTTTAGTAAAAAACAAGTGTCATATAGTGAGAATTTCATAAGAGCTGTTCATCCCAACCCAAGTGACATTTCCTCTGACTTCCTTGGTCCTCTGAAGTTTTGCTTTAAAAAAATCCTGAAAAAAACTATGAATAAAATTATTTTTCTAAATAAATTAGATGACCATAGGTGAGAAATTCATCTTCAAGGATTGCAATGACCTAAACATGAGGCCTCCTTGCTTCTCCATTATATTTCCTGTTGTGTGTGTGTTTATTTTCTGGCTTTGTTGCTGTTGATGGTATTGGGACATTCTGTTATCATTGTTGCTGATTTTTGTCCTGTGCCCTGCTGAGGGTGACTGACTGTAAAGTAGCTAATACCGTGTTTACGCTGATAGAATTGCAGCTCTCCAGATTCTCCTTAAGATTTGGGGTTCTGCATATGGGGTTCCAGGCACAGGTGTGTGATGAACCTTACACTTTGCACACAGTGTGAAGAGCATGTGTGGTTCTGGCTCTTGTGGTTTCTAACCAAATAGAGATGCTGCTCTCTTGTTCTTTAAGAGCATGAGGTGTTACATGAAAAAGCTTATTTTGAAAAATCCTTCTAAGACCTGTATGATTAGCTGGATTGTTCAGAGCAGGTAGGCAGGAGATAGAGTTGGTGGCGTGTGGATCACCATGGCAGAGTTTGGCCAATTTCTTGGGCTAATTGCTTGAGTATCTTGAAAGATTTTGCTGAAGATTTGAAACAACAAATAACTAGGATATATCCTTGGGGAAGAGGCTGGGGCCTCACCAAGATTAGGGCATTGATGGGTGGATTGGGAAATAGAAAGGAGGCAGCAGTGGTTACCTCCTCAGCACGAGCATCATCAGGGAAACTGTGGACTTTAGGGTCAGGAAATATACGCTTGATTCTCAGTGCTACTACTTCCCAGACCACAAACTTAAACAAGTCAGTTCATTCATCTACTCAACAAAAATCTACCGGACTCTTCTGCACTCTACTAAGTACTAGACAATAAGCTGGGAAGACAGAGTTAAAAATACATGGTTCTGCCCAGCCAGCATTGATTGCTCAGTGGTTAAGCATCAGTCTATGAACCAGGAGGTCATGGTTCGATTGAGCCCAGGTTGCAGACTCAATCACCAGTAGGGGTGTGCAGGAGGTAGCCAGTCAATGATTCTCTCTCATCATTGATGTTGCTATCTCTCTCTCCCTCTCCCTTCCTCTCTGAAATCAATAAATATATATATATATATATATATATTTTTTTTTTTTTTTTAAAAAAAAAACCACATCGTCCTGAAAAATACCACATGATCTCACTCATTTATGGATAATAAAGACCATTATAAACTGAAGAACAAAAATAGATACAGAGGCAGAGCAGCATTGAACAGATTGTCAAACTATAGTGGGAAGCCTGGGGTGGGTTGGTGGGGTGGGGGTGGTAAGAGATCAACCGAAGGGCTTGTATGCATGCATATAAGCATAACCAATGGACATAAGACACTGGGAGGTAGGGGAGGCCGGGGGAAGATCAAGGGGGGGAAAAAGGAGACATATGTAATACTCTTTGTAATACTTTAAGCAACAAAACAAAATTAAAAAACAACAACAACACATCGTCCTGGTCTTCAGATAATGATAGCATCTGGCTGTGTGCCAGGCACTACACAAATGCCTTATGCACTCACCACATTTCACCCTGGGAGTGTCCATCTGGAGTGTGAAGGATGGGACTCTACCTTTGAGAGGTTAAATAAAGTGATGAGAGAGGCAAGACCTGAACACCAGTCTGCCGGACGCTGAAGTTACTGCTGAGGATGTTGTAGGGCACCTCGAAGAATTTTAACCTCTAACAAATTTTTAGTGAGGCTCAACTAAAAAAAGATATGTGACAGTGATATACACTGTAACGTGCTATGCAAATATCTGTTATCATTACTATTAGCATAAAAATAACGTTTTTTTCTCACATCACTTTCAGTTTTAATAATCCCCACTCGGATAATTGACACCATCTCATGTAAATGGTACCTACAGACAAAAAAAAAAAAGAAGCTTCTATCTATATAAACAGAGATACTACCTGGGACTCCCTATCCGTGTTTCTACGCCAGTTGCACATGGCTCCTTAGTGAATATTAAACAAATACAAACCCTAGAAAGACATTTTTCTACATATGACAGTCTTTGAAAAGAACAAGTCTATTATTTACATTAGACCTGGAACATCTTCAGTAATTCCTTAGGCAATTTAGAGTTATCCACCAGTTCAGTGAGGGTAATGGCATTAATATAGCATCTGCAGACCTTATAAATGTAAAACACTTCCCCTTCAACCAGAATATCTGATTTAACATAAGGATGCCATTTTACACAGAATTTGCTTTTTACAATTTTTAGATTTTTATACCTGACCTGGGCTTGAAAATCAAAACATGCATGATTAAGGAAACAAAATTAAAACAAATGAAGAAGGAAACCATCCATTTCTCAGCTTTGCCTACTTTATTTGTTTTTTAAAAAAATATATTTTATTGACTTTTTACAGAGAGGAAGGGAGAGGGATAGAGAGTTAGAAACATCGATGAGAGAGAAACATCGATCAGCTGCCTCCTGCACACCTCCTACTGGGGATGTGCCCGCAACCAAGGTACATGCCCTTGACCAGAACCTGGGACCTTTCAGTCCGCAGGCTGACGCTCTATCCACTGAGCCAAACTGGTTAGGGCGGCTTTGCCTACTTTATATCACTCCTGCCATCTGCATGCGGCATACCTGTAATAGAACAATGGGATGTTATGGGCAAAGCAATAGAGTAAGATATGAACTGATTGCATTCATTGTTCATACAGCAAATTTTCAAAATTTGGTGTCTTATTTTTCAACTTTTCTATATAATTAGTAAATACATGTCCCTAAGGTTTTTTATAGGAGGAATAATATTAAATGAAGGAATTTTTTAATTAGATATTAACAACATAGCTAATTAAAAGAAATAAAATGAAATGATTGTATTTTTATTTGTTATTTGATATGCATTCTTACAAGATAAAATTTAATTATTGGGAGCTTGTTAAAGGAACTTATTAAAGATTTAAGAATGAATGGTAGGTGATAAATTCCATTCAAAATTGAAGAAAAAATATTTTTATTGAGGAAAAATATTTCAAAATTAAAGAAAATATTTTTTATTGAGAAAAATAAAAATGTTGACCCTTGGAAAAAATTGAGAGTAATTCAACAGTTTCTAAAAGCATAAAGGAATACCCCGGATTTTGTAATGTCATATCAGATTTACTTCAAAAATGTATTTTTTTTTACTCTTTATTGTTGAAAAGTACATAAGTCCTCCATTTCCCCCCATTGACCTCTTAAAGAAATATTTTTATTAGAATACATTCTTCCAGTTAGCATCATTTAAACTTTTATTTCTTCCCAGCATTTCCAAATGATCAATCAATATTGTAATAAATTGTATGCAAATATAAAATTAAAATTTTCACTCTTATTCTCTAGACAGTATAAATATGTGAGATAGGCCTTTCTGTGTATAATATTTAAAACTGTGTGATCATTGCCGTGACCGGTTTGGCTCAGTAGATAGAGCTGCGGCCTGCGGACTGAGGGGTCCCGGGTTCAATTCCGGTGAAGGGCATGTACCTTGGTTGCGGGCACATCCCCAGCAGGGGGTGTGCAGGAGGCAGCTGATCGATGTTTCTCTCTCATCGATGTTTCTAACTCTCTATCCCTCTCCCTTCCTCTCTGTAAAAAAAATCAATAAAATATATTTTTTAAAAAATACTGTGTGATCAATAAAGTTTCTTATAGTGCAAATTGGAAAATTTTCACTAAAGGATAGAATATTTGTAAATGTCTTTCTTTAATTTAGTTCAATGTTAATTTCCTTTATTTTTTTTAGAAGCAAAATTGCAAAATGTGCACCAGTTTTTCTCATGTTGATTATAGGACCAGGTATGTTTAAATGCTTACCATGTACCATTTTTTTTCTGAAATTAGAGACTTGGTATTATGTGCTGCTGTTCTCACTTTCAGGCACAGCCCCAGTACAGACATCTTAGAAATGAGTAATGGCACCGTTTTCAGAGATTGCATCATTCCAAATTAGTGACAAGCATGAGATCTATTTTATCTAACCAACTTGCTCAGGCATCATTTAAAGATTGATTAAGAACCAATCAGATTTTGATTTAAGCTAATACTATTTAGTGACTTTATAATAAATACATGGAAGTTGCTCCAGTCATTGGGGGACATAATTGTTCTGTCTGGAGCTCTTCCTGTTTAGGTAACAACAATAACAAAATAACACAGCATCACTGTACAGGAATGATGCTACCCGCCCCATAATAGAGTGTTGACCAAACAAAAGTGGTTAAGTACAGGCTCTGCGAACTTGTTTATAATCAGGTACACCCATTTGTGTGTATGTTTACTAAAATCATTACATCAGTCAGATACCTCCAAACAAACAAAATAATGAACTAAATCTGCAACAGCTTTGCAGTCTGTGTGAGTTTTTACTACATAGCAAATACTTAATTTCAGTATGCTTTCAAAATTAAAAACACACCCATACCCTTCTCTTACATTGAAAGTTAGCTGTTTAATATGCATGTATTCGTTTAACATTGCATCTTTTTCAAGAAAACTGATGTGTTAAGCATGGCAAAATTCTATCAGGTGAAATTTATAAAAATTTACAGATTACCTAAAACGCTGGAAGTTAATTATAGTCTGCTTTCCCTGGCATGTCAGCTTGATTAAATTTGGAGTTTGGAGATGAATTGGCCCAAATTCATTAGTGTTCCCTGGGTGCAGATGTTGGTCAAGGTCAAGCAAAGCCGGTTGACGGTAATGTTAGAGGAGGGGGGAAGGGAGCCCAAAGAAGGTAGATTTTTTAAAAGGTCTGGGGCTGCAGCAAGAAACTTTGATACTTTTTAACTTAATAAATCTTGACAGCCTAATCATGGCTAAGCCTTTGCAGTGTTATTGGTACAGATGGCAAAGCTAGACATATTTAAAGAGATCTCAGCAGCTAGTAGTAAGAGAGCACTGGATCCAAATGCAGCATTGGGCTCTGGGAGAAAGTGAAAGAAAGCAGGATAAAAAGCTACACGGCATTTCCATCTCCTGACATCTCCAGCAGCCTCAGATACAAAATATGATAAGGCTCCTGCTGAGCTAATAAGCCCAACAAATGTCTGTGTCCGTGAAGTAGATGAAGTGGGATCAAGCAGAGGGGGCCGCTTTATGAAAATAAGCCAGCGCCCAGGGTATAATGGCACTAGAGAAAGCTACAAGGTCAGGCTGATGACAGAGACACCAGTTAAGTGGAGACCCCATCAGTAAGAAAGGTTTTCCTGCTGGACCCCAGACATGACCATTAAAATAAAATGAACTCTCTATTTAAAGAAGGGAAGGAAATAAGAGGAAGAAGCAAACAAAACCCTCTGGACGGATTTCATTTATTTTCTTTAAAATATGTCAGCTGTTTTCTTTTGTTTACTCACGGGTTATCTACCCAGAGCAGAAACTAGAATATTGGGCCGGGATGGAGACTCGCGCCTGGACATCCCCTTGAAAATGCTGTTAAATGTGTTGTTGGTTCTGCTCTGTGATGTCAGTGGGTTGACAACCTACCCTTGGCATTGTTTGTTTCATCCCATTCAGCATAAGGATGAACCGAATAGAGACTGCTTGCTGCCCCATGATCCCAAAGTTTTCCAGGGTAAAAAATTGTAGATGAAACAGATTCCTCCTCAGCCTTTCCCTTTCTCTGTTAGTTGTAAGGTAATATATTTTTCAGTAAAATAAAGCCTTGATTGCAGTTGAAATTATAAGATTTAGAGCAATAGACCTGATGCAGGTATCCTAAAAGGCAGACAATGTGCTTAACTTCTGGCAGCATGCAAACTGTATCTGGGATGACAAACCTCCCAGTTTTTCTAGCACTAACCCATTTTAGTTCTGATATGCCTAAGTCCACAGACCCTCTTAGTGGTCACTGCAGTATCCTCATGACTGAACTAGTATTTTTGAGGCAAAGCTAGAGCCCATTTACGGTGAGTCTGGCTGGGTCTGGTAGGCAAAGTATGTAGAAAGGAGGAGCATTAGTCATTAGAGAGACAAGCCAAATACTTCAGGGCAAGAAACACTCATAGGAGACTAAGGCATCCCAATTGTCACTTTGATCTAATTAGCTTTATCATTCCCATCTCTTTGCATTGCATCTTGAAGCCACTACTAAACACACACACACACACACACACACACACACAAAAACAACTAAAATAATATCCATATACTGCAGTTTCTTATTGTTTTTTCCTGATGGTTCCAATGATCCACATTGACCTTAATACAGCGGTTCTCAACCTGTGGGTCGCAACTCCTTTGGGGGTCGAACGACCCTTTCACAGGGGTCGCCTAAGACCATCGGAAAACACATATATAATTACATATTGTTTTTGTGATTAATCACTATGCTTTAATTATGTTCAATTTGTAACAATGAAAATACATCTTGCATATCAGATATTTACATTCTATTCATAACAGTAGCAAAATTACAGTTATGAAGTAGCAACGAAAATAATTTTATGGTTGGGGGTCACCACAACATGAGGAACTATTAAAGGGTTGCAGCATTAGGAAGGTTGAGAACCACTGCCTTAAAACAAACCCTGAAAGGTCCACATAGCAGCTAATTCATTTTTTCAGCCCATTGTTTAGGCCAGTGATGGCGAACCTTTTGAGCTCAGCGTGTCAGCATTTTGAAAAACCCTAACTTAACTCTGGTACCTTGTCACATATAGAAATTTTTTGATCTTTGCAACCATAGTAAAACAAAGATTTATATTTTTGATATTTATTTTATATATTTAAATGCCATTTAACAAAGAAAAATCAACCAAAAAAATGAGTTCACGTGTCACCTCTGACACGCGTGTCATAGGTTCTCCATCACTGGTTTAGGCCAACAAAAACATAGAGATTAGAAGACAGCAACGATGCTTTTCTTCGGGTTTATGGAAATGAAAACTAGCATATTGAAATAATACCTAAGAATCTACCTGTTCAGCTTTAGGAATAGTTTTGCATAATCTTAAGGTTTTTTCTTTATTCTTGGGTAATAATTAGACGTCGCTTGAAATTTCAAGAGTATGTCAAATGGCTACATTAATTCTTAACAGATCATGTCAATTTCTTAATATCTGTGAAGTCTTGTTAAAAAGGTGAAAAACGTTTAAACATCATGTGAGGGGATTCATTAAACATGTGAGAAAGCTTTGAAATTCTGACAGCATTACCATGGAAGTTCAGATAGGATACACATCTAGTATTTTTCTTTAATCCATCTTTAGTTTTAATTTTATACACATACGTATACAATACTAGAGCTACCTTAGCACATTTTTTGGGCATAGCCCTGAAATAGCATGCCATTGGTGTTAGAAATAAAACTTTATGACTGAGATAATTATGATGAAGGTGATGAATAGATGACGAATTTCCAAGAGTTGCTTTTGATAGTTGTGAAGATTTTTCTCAAGCTATAATTAATATCTCTTAAAACATTTTCCCTAGGACAGAAAAATCAAAGGAGGTAACTATTCCATTTCCTGTTTTTCACTTTAGTTATTACTTTAAAAGGTTAAGCATCAGTGAAACTGATTTCCAATTATGTCAGAAACACGTTCAAATAAATATTAAACTTCAAAAGCGGTGGCTGCTTACTTATGCTTGTGCTTCTAGAAATGAATTTCCAGTTCCAATTGTTCTTGCTGAAGCTGATTTCAGGATTGCTGAAGAAGGACTTCCTGTATTAGTATGACATTGACTGCATGATCTGTCAGTTTTCTACCAGCTGTGTGGTTCTGTGATAGGAGATCAGCCATGCAGGTTATCCAGGGAAGTAAGTAAGATCTGCCCATCAGAGAAGGTGTAGACCCCTAACCCTTCCTCTTGGCATTCTTATACCTTCCCCCTAACTCATTCTGTGCAAAATATTTTTTTCTTTTAGGAAAACAAATGTAGTAACTTTTACCTGGGATAAAGGGAGATTAGTACTGACATCTCCACCAGTAGTATTAAGAAAGATAAAGAAAGACTTTAATAATTCAAGTGTTTAATAAGTAGAAAGCACCATGCAGATAGTACTATTAGCTTAGTTCAAAGAGATGCTATGAGTAGAAGTGATAAGCAAAAGTAATAACATTAAGATTTTGTTTGGTACACAGATCAGGGACAATGTATAGTATTTAGAGTGCATTGAAGTACACAGACTTTTCTGATATGATTTCCAGCTAGAAAACTGTATTCATCTTATAGCTAGTATTGATTGAATGTATTCGTATTTAAAGATATATTTTACTGATGACAATTATAGGTATCATTAATTTGGGTTTTATAGATAAATATGAAATGAAACTAAGTTTATTTCATTTCAAGACAATATGGACAAATGTATCTCATTATGAGTTTTATCAATTTTATTAAGTTCACATCTGTAGTCTTAGAAACTTAGGATTCTCTTGTAGTATATTTTCATACAAAAGATATGGGGAACATGTAATTAAGTTTACGTTGCAGAGAATGCAGGAAATATGAGGGTGTTCAGGTGTAAGTCATGAGCTGCTTACCCACAGGGATATGTTCTGAGAAATGCATTATTAGGTGATTTTGTTGTCGTTGTGTGAATATCCTCGTGTGTGCTTACACATACCTTGATGGTGTAGCCCAGTGATGGTGAACCTTTTGAGCTCGGCGTGTCAGCATTTTGAAAAACCCTAACTTAACTCTGGTGCTGTGTCACATATAGAAATTTTTTGATCTTTGCAACCATAGTAAAACAAAGATTTATATTTTTGATATTTATTTTATGTATTTAAATGCCATTTAATGAAGAAAAATCAACCAAAAAAATGAGTGTCATAGGTTTGCCATCACTGGTATAGCCTATTGCTCTGTAGGGGAGGAGAAATGATTTTCCATTACCCTTCTAGGTTGTTGGCTGAGACATTCCTGTAATAAAAGGCAGATTAACAGGAGAAAAACAAACAAAAGTTTATAACATGTATACCTTCTGTATGCATGGGAGAGACCCAGGAAAACTGAGTAACTCTTCAAAATGGCTGAAGCCACCACCTTACATCATGTATTCTGCTGAAGACAAGGGATCACATTGGAGATGGGGGTCAGTTATGGGAGGTTAGCGGGAAAAGCACAGTAAACCAGGGTAAGGTTGTTATGCTGATTTAAGTCATTGTTGTCTGAACTGATAAGAGTTTCTAGAGATAAGGTCATGCCCCACTTCCTGGTGCAGAGAGGGAGACACCCTTACACATGGCGATGTCCCTTAAAACATAAATGTCTTTTACCAAGGGTAACTTCTACTTGGTTTTCAAAGCTTCTCTGAAGTCTGCTGTTTCTTAAAATGATCCTTATTTCAAAGAGATGAATTTGGGGGTGATAAATTCTATTCCCCTACAGCTCCTAGTCTACAAACTTGGGCAGCATGTTACTGTACGGAATACTTTAGACCAGTGGTCGCCAACTGGTGGTCCGTGAGGTCTGAAAGGTTGGCGACCACTGCTTTAGACAGTTGTAAAACAGAGGTATTTGTGTAATGCACTGCGCTAAGACATTAGTAGGGCTATAACAGGGCAATAGAAATTTTTCAGCTCCATTTTAATCTTCTGAGACCACCCTCCTATTGTGGTCCATTGATGGAAATGTCTTGAGCAGCACAGGACTGTACACTAATATCAAGCAAGAAAGGGTCAAATTATACCTTATTGTTTGAATAAGTTTAAACACACCAATCTTCAGATTTCCCATAGAAGAATTGTGGAAATACAAAATATAAATATTAGACAGCAAGCTCCTTCAATGAAGGAGCTATTTGGTTTGTAACTTCACATCACTAGAAGCACAAGCATTAGTAAGCAAGATGAAAAAAAATATCTCCCTCTCAAAATTAAGTTTTTTAAAATATTGGATTAATCATTTCTCCAGTTCCACAAACTTGTTAACTTTTCCAACCCTCTCATCTTTCACCTGGGTAGACTCAGCCTTTTCATCCATTCTTATTTATCCCTAGTCCTCCTCCATCTTCACTTCCTCTCTCCATCTTCTCTTCCTCTACTACCACCATCAATAATAATAATAATAATAATAATAATAATAATAATGTGTAATAATTGGCCCACTTTATTATAAAGTTTAGGGATATCTCTCTTCAGGGTCAAAGAAGACAAAGAACATCATCAGGCATACACTTTCTCCCTCTTGACTTGGTGATGTCCTAATTTCTTAGGAGGCCTTCCGCAGGTGTAGGTAAAATGGTCAACACAGGCTCCTTGCATGCTATCAGCCTAAGCTGCTTTTTCTGCTCACCTCCTAGCTGATTTCTTTAACTCCAGCTGTTTTCTCTTTAATTCATATTTCATATTGATAACATTTATCTCTTTTCAATATTCCTGGACTATAAAATGACTGTTCTTTATGTTGGGTTTAGCAAAATTAAAATTTTCAACTGAGGAAGGTCAGCTTTCAAGGCTCAAGACATAACCCAATGATAACAGTTTTTAAGAGAGAGAGAGGAAGGGGAGAGAGAAACAGAAAGAGAGAGAGAGATTGGTTTGTTGGGGGGGAGAGAGAGAGAGAGAGAGAGAGAAATATTGAGATTGGTTTGTTGCATTCATTGGTTGCTTCTTGTATGTGTTCTGACCAGGGATCACACCTGCCATGTTGGTGTATGGAGACGATGCTCTAACCAACTGAGCTACCCAGCCAAGGTGATAACAATATTTTCTAAAGTACCTGTGGAACTTGGTTTTGGATTTTCTTTGGGGATTTTTAGCCTGATCAATAAGAAATGTAATCGTACCTTTGATCATCAAACTTCATAGTTTATTCATAACCCTATGACTCATTTTGCTCACTCACTTTCATAAGACTTTATTCCACATTTTTTGGGCTGTTTCCAGAAATGATTAATTCTTCAAAACATATCTTCAATCATGTTTGCTAAAATGTATTATCAAAAGAGACAATTTTTAAAAAGCCGATAGAAAGACTTCTAAATTTAGGGAGAACATTAAGATAGGTATAAAGCTTTCCAAAATAACTATTGTCCAACGGACAGCATGTAGTTAGATATATAAATTGTGGTATGTTAGGTTAAAAAAAAATCAGTCACAACTTTTTACATATTCATATTTTAAATATAAGTGTATCATACATATGCATGGGCATGCTTATATATAGATACACTTATACAAGGAGGGAAACCTCTGTAAGTTAGAAAACATAAACTTCATTGTGACATATATTCATTTTATCAATCTGTCAACTAAAAATAGATGCCTTTAGCTAAAGCTCCCTCTTTCCCCCATGTTTCTGAGTATGGTCAGGCAGAAGACCCCATGCTTTGCCTGTCACATTCATACTGTGGTTCAGGAAAGACTTGTCTTTTCCTGGTCTTATACTTTCAGCCCTCAAGGAATCCACTCATCAGTTCATCATTAGTTATACCTAAACTCCAGGAATACCTAGTGTAGTTTGACACCCTAATTGAAGGAAGAGAGATTATGGGAGGATTTCTGGGCGGATCATGACCAAGACTTCTTGCAGCCTTACTATAGATCTCCACATTCAACCTGTCAACCTGTGCTGACTTTTCACCTTAACCCAAATTCTGCAGCAGAAAACAACAATAGGCTTTTAAACAACAAGCAGTAGTTAAAACAAATACTGGCCACAGACTAAGAATTGAGCTTTTGACTTAGCAACATAAGAGTACTCTTCCTAGAGACATAATAGCCCTTCACTTTTTTGAAATCTTAATAGATACAAAATATTCCAAATTGTTAGAATATGCAAACAGAAAGAGCAAGAAAAAAATATGCATAGATCCCAAAAGCCCAACATAACATGCAGCATATTTATAGAGTGACTCATTAAACTTTCTGAAGTTATCTCTATTTTCATCTTGTTGTTTATCATTTTATTACATGAACATACTAAATCAAGTAGCAATAAAAGCTTATCTAGAAGTCATGCCCTATTCCTGGACTCTCCACCCCTAGTACAAGTCCTCACTTCCATTGTGTGTGTGTGTGTGTGTGTGTGTGTGTGTGTGTGTGTGTGTCTGTGTATTTTTAATGGATTCTTTTAGGAATTATCTCTGAACTTTTAAATAATATCCTACTACCATTGCCTCTTGGTGTATTTATTTTAGCCAATGTCTTCTAAAATCCTGTCATCAAAATTTACCTATTTTTAGTTAAGTAAGTAGCCAGGGCTTGCATTATTCTAGTTATGTAAAAACTATTCACTTCAGAGCCAAGTAGGATACTCTGATTAAGTCTCCTTTCTGGGATAACCTCCCTTTTCCTGGAATAAATTAAGCTTTGCTGTTTGCAGCCTCTGACAGATGTTGCTTCATTCTGGAGCTGTGGGGAAATCGCGGGCTTTGAAATTAGCAAAGTCCCATTTAATGTTGGCTGTGTTATTGTTTGTGACCTTTGGTAGGGTAGGTGGATTTCAGAACCTCAGTAGTCATTTGTGGGGAGAGAAGGGTATATGTAAGTCAATAATTTCCTTGAATATCTATGAGGAATAAAAAAATAATAATGTCTGTGCACACATCTACCCATAGCCCCGTCCACAAAACATAATTTTGATCCTGACATCAAAACCATGAAGTGGGTGAGCCTGGAATTATTACCACTGCTCAGAAGGAACTAGGGCTCAAGAATGGAGTCATCCAGAGGTGCCCAGCAGGAAAGGACTCAACCCCAGTTTTCTTATTACCAGTCACAGGCTCTTAACTCCAACGCATGATGAGGCTTTGTCCAGCCAAATCATTAGAAGTAAACCTCTGACACAAAATGATGCAACAATCCCTTTTTCTTAGGTAATTTGGATTACTCGTAGAGTGACTATAAATTCTTTCTCTCTGTTTTCTCAAGTCCAGGAAGACCAACAGAGACAGCGTAAGAGATATGAAAGATTGGTACAGAAAGTTACATACTATTAAAATCTCCAGGATGGTATAGTATAGGCTGGCTATTTCATTTTCTCCCATCATCTTGGAGATGTAACCAAGCTATTGTCCTAGCTTTGGCACTTCTCATCTTGTAAATTGTCATCAAATCAACATGTTTTCAGGCTACATATCTTACCTGAAATAATAATTACTACAGACATGGGGGATATTAAAAGAAGCAATTATTTACAAGTTGGGTAATAAGGTTATTAGTTTGGCTATAATGCTTTTTTGTGGGGTTTTTTTCACCTTACCTTTTTCAATGGAATTATCAGGGAAAAAAACTTGGAAAGCTTTTATAAGCTACTAGAACCTCATTAGGCCATTCTGAAAATCTAATATGCACCAACCACTTTTTGAGAATTTAGTAATCTATATAACTTTAATAACTTTTTCTTGGCCTTAATAACTTTTTTTGGCCTACTTCCCCCCAAAATATTTTCATAGCCTTCTTAACCAAGCAGTTATTCTCATGTTATATTTCTGTAAAAGTGAAGTTAAGTGAAATTAAGGAACTAATAAATACTATAGCTGGAGTTCAAATATGGCACCTTTAATTCTAGGTTTGATAATTTCTGGATTCTACCACACGCACTTTGTCAGTGATATTTGAAATAGTGAGAAATAAGTTAAATTGCTTCACACAAACAAATATATAGACCAGGAAGAATTCATCACTACATTAATAACTGTAGTTTTGAATGCTAGAATATTCTAGATTTTGATGCCCTTGTAGAGAATAGCAAAATAAAAGACATTGACCTCTGATTCTTGAAAGTCCTTGTGAATATGCCAACTAGATTGAACACCTCTAATGATGAGCCATCAGTGTTTTCCAAGAAAATATGTTGTGTCTTTGGGCTTTGACTGTAAGAAAGTTCTTTTTTCACATTGTTCTGAAAGATTTCTTCCTACATCCGGTATTTTATCAGTCCTCCCTCAGAAACAACATAAAATGGATCTAATTGTTTTATTCCCCCCTACAAGACAGCACTTTAAATATTTGAAAACAACTCTCATGTTTGCCCTAAGGTTTTTTCTTTTCCCATCTATATGCCCCCAATCTCTTCAATTCTTGTACTTATGATACATTTTACATTTTCTCACTATTCTTTTCCCTTCTTCCAGATTCTTTTCCCATTTGGTATTATCTGTTTTAAAATGTGTCACACAAAATGGAATCTGAAACTGAAAGGAAAGGCTTACCAGTGTTACATAGAACATAGCTATCATCTCCCTTGTTTTACACACTATACCTTCACTAGTGTATCCTAAGGTAACACATGCGTTTAGGAAAAGCAGTCACATACACAGTGTTGACCCATCATCCTTACATCTATGTCATCAACCACCTGCATTCTGGCCTCTTAGTTCTTGACCTCCCCAGCTCCAGTGATAATTTCCTTCTTTCCATCACTATCACTCATTGCCAGGGTCACATCCTAGATGTTATCATCATTGGAAAATGTAGCACTGTTGAAACCTCAGTATTAAACATTCCATTCCATCACTACACATATTCTTACATGTTAACTTGCTCTAAAGATCCTACTGTTGCATTTCTTTTTAATTCCACCCATTTATCTTACCTCTTTTTTACACCCAGAAATCCACACCTTTCTTTACTCCCCTCATTGCCCAGTTAGAGCTCATCTCTGTCATTTAGTCATTCCCTCAAAGTACCTTCAGCTCCCTTCTTCTTCTATTCTTTCATAATGTTCCCCTGGCGCATCCCAACACTAGGAAAACCTACCATTTTCTTGAGTGTTGGCAACAGAGCAGCTGAAGTTCTCTGGAGAAAACCACCCAAGCTGACTAGTTTACTTTAGGTTCATTACCAAAAACCTCAGTTGGATGCCAGGTTCTTCCACGCAATCATGCTGTGTTTCTTTATGAAGCTAGTTTTTAAACTCCCCATGAAGACTATTTCATGCCTTATCTTTTTTCTCAAACCTCATATAAATTTTTTTTTTTACTCCTTCAGACTATTGACATCATCTCATACTGTTTTAAGAAAATAGAAAATTCTGAAAGCCCCTTGCTGTCCTACATCAAGCTACAAAGCACAGTTTATCTGAACTCCTCCTCTCTTTCTATCCTTCTAGCATTATGAATAATTTTCAGCTTACAGTTATCACAACTTTCTCCATTTCTGCTGCATTCATATAGACATACTTTCGTGCTCTCAATTTTTCCTTAAAAATCAACACACTTCTTTTGCCATCGTATTTCTTTCACACCACCACTCCAGTATGCCATGATCCCCCTTACAGAAACTTCTAAAAATATTTGACTAAATATAATGTCTCCATTTCCTTTCCTTTCATTGTCTCTTCTATCTCTTCTTACCTAATCTATTATCACACCTTATCCATACCTTATCCATTTTTACTTACTAATCTTATTTGCTCCTGAATTTACTAAAACTACTTCTGTCAAGCCCTTCCATCCTGTCCAAACTGTCAAATGCGACAACATTTTGGTTCTTATCTGAATCCATCTGACCTCACTGATGTTTTCCCTCTTTAAAAATACTTTCTTCCCTTAACTTCTATGACCCCAAACTCGTAGTTTTCACCATCCTCATTGGCTCCTCCTTGGTTTTCGTCACCTCCTCCTTCTTTTCCCAACCCTGAATAATAAGTTCCTACCTGCTTACCCTGAACCCACTTTTATCCTTTGACCAGAGTCTCTCCTAAGATGGTCTCCTATATTTGCAAGGTTTCAGATGTCATTTCTGTTGTTGTGACTCTCATTTTGATGTCTCAAACCTCGACCCTTTCTCATGTGTACGTAACTGACTCTTTTAGACCTCCACTGAAATATCATGGCCAATATAAAAATATTGAATCTTCCCTAAATCTTTTTCAGCCTAACTTATCTCTAGGAAAGGGCCCAACAATTTTTATAGTTTTTGCAAACCATAACTTTGAAAGACATTCTTAATCCTTTCTGTTACTCATTCTTACTTTCCACATGTAGTCCATTAGCCAATTTTGCCTGTTCTTCGTTGATCTTTTCCTTAATTTTCCCTTCTTTTCCCTTCATCTCTAGCACTTTTGAAATCATGGATTATTTTGCTTATGTAATTACTAGAGGCCCGGTGCACAAAAATTTGTGCACTGGTGGGGGTGGGGTGGTGGGGAGGGTGTCCCTCTGCCCCACTTGTGCCCTCTCACAGTCTGGGACCCCTCGGGAGATAACCACCTGCTGGCTTAGGCCCGCTCCCCGGGTGGCAGATGGCAGGCTGATCCCTAGGTGCCTGCCCCACCTCCCCGGGTCACGCACAGGGCAGGGCCTATCCAGGAGTTGGGGGCACCACCCCGGGTTGCGCACTCGGCTGGGCTGATCCAGGGGTTGGGACCCCACCCCCGGTCTTGCACAGGGCAGGGCCTATCCAGGAGTTGGGGGCGCCACCCCGGGTTGTGCACTCGGCAGGGCTGATCCAGGGGTTGGGGCCCCGCCCCCGGTCACGCACAGGGCAGGGCCAATCCAGGGGTGGGGACGTGGCCCTTGTCGAGCACAGGGCAGGGCGGATCTGGGGGTTGGGGCCCCGCCCCGGGTCGCACACGGGATGCCCGGGTGAGCCAGCGGATCGCTGCTGCCCCACCTGGCTGCCCCAGGTCCAGTCGCACACAGGACCCCCCCACCCAGGATTCAGATAGCAGGCCCAAATGGTGGCAGGGCAGGTGAGATAGCGCTGTCCTGCCCTGCCTGCAGTATGCAAATTAGCCGCCATCTTTGTTGGCGGTTAATTTGCATATCATGCTGATTAGCCAATGGGAGGCATAGCAAAGGTACGGTCAATTATATGTTTTTCATTATATTCCACAAATGAGTGAGATCTTGTGATATTTGTCTTTCTCTGACTGCCTTATTTTGCTTAGCATAATGCTCTCTAGGTCCATCCATGCTGTTGCAAATGGTAAGAGTTCCTTCTTTTTTACAACAGCATAGTATTCCATTGAATTCACTTGTTCTTAATAAATGTGTACTAGGTACTACTAGTTACAACTTTCTTTTCTTTTGGAAGGGACCCAATAGTATTTTGTTTTTTGGTGTGTGTGTGTGTGTGTGTGTGTGTGTGTGTGTGTGTGTGTGTGTGTTGTTTTACTAATCTTTTCAGAATACTGCTAGAAATTACCACCAAAATAACCAATCACCAAAAAACACCTTTTCATTTCTCAAAATTCAAACATTCAATGGAAAACTAAAAAGATATCGGAGATTCACACTGTAGTTGAACTATCACTTATGGGAAAAGAAGGGCCTTTCCTACATTATGTATGTTACTTCTTGCCTTTCTAGCACAGAGCCTGAAAAGTCCAGGTAGGTCAACAAATGCTCAAATACATTTTTGAAAAATTTTACCATCCTGTTACCAATTCATTTTCATTCTTAATAAACATCACAGTTGTATGTTATATCAAGCTCAACTTCCTTGTGCTGACATGAATTGTAAGTCCAATTTCACTTGACTTTTTTCCTCTATCATGTTACAGTTAGTGTACTGCTAAGTGGGCTTAGAACAAATTGAAGTGTAGCTTAAATCTATAGCACCAGTACCATTCCAAATAAATAAATATTCATAGGCTTGGCAACTATTAGTGTTGTTGTATTTTAATCTTTTATATGTCTAGACTAGACAACCCACTTCATTAAACTTTCTATCAACCTTTACTTCAAATTTGAATCATATCTTCATCCCTGTCATTCCATCAGGAAACCCTGTTCATAATAAGGTAGACCTGGGAATAAGTAAATATTAGAACATTTAAAACTTGAACAATCAAATTATACTGTCAAGTATAAAATTCACAACTGTTAAAACTCTTTCTAAATCCTAGGACCACAAAAGGGAAGTGGTGGCTCTCTCTCCTTTTTCCAGCCAAATAGCAATTTGAATTCTATGAATGCACTGACCCTCCACGATTTCTCTGACCCATAACTACTGGCCAGAGATGTTTAAGCTAATGAGCTCTGTGCATTCCCTCGTTCATTATGTCTGACCTCTAATACTTCTTTCAGAGCACCTCAATATCACTCTGATGGGCATTATGGCAAAACCTAGACATGTTTGTCAGATGTAGAAATAGTCAAGAAATTACCAATAACTTTAGAGTTGGTGGTAGAAGAAAAAGAACTATGTTTTTTTAATGACATTTATTAAAGATTGTGTTTCATGTATAAAAGGTGAATTCCATCTACAAAGATGCTCCAGGACTTAGGGGTTCACTGGACAATGTATCCTACAAAAGCATCTCAATAGTAAGGTTTTTATGGGGAATTAGTCACTTACATTTTACATGCTCTTATGTAATGTGCATGGATCATGAAATAATATTTTTTAATCTTATCTTATACTAGAGGCCCGGTGCACAAAAATTTGTGCACTTGGGGGGGATCCCTCAGCCCGGCTTGTGCCCTCTTGCAGACTGGGACCCCTCGGGGGATGTCCACCTGCTGGCTTAGGCCTGTCCCTGGGGGATTGGGCCTAAGCTGGCAGTCAGACATCCCTCTGGCAGCCCGGCAGCCCTCGGGGGATGTCCACTTGCCAGTGGGGAGCAGGTCTAAGCTTCAGTCGGACATCCTTAGCACTGCTGAGGAGGCAGGAGAGGCTATCACCACCACCACTGTACTGGCAGCCATCAGCCTGGCTTGTGGCTGAGCAGAGCTCCCCCTGTGGGAGCGCACTGACCACCAGGGGGAAGCTCCTGCATTGAGCATCTGCCCCCTGGTGGTCAGTGTGTGTCATAGTGACCAGTCATTCCCAGTCGTTCTGCTGTTAGGGTCAATTTGCATATTACCCTTTTATTATATAAAATAGAGTCCTGGTGCACGGGTGGAGGCCGGCTGGTTTGCCCTGAAGGGTGTCCCGGATCAGGGTGAGGGTCCCGCTGGAGTGCCTGGCCAGCCTGGGTGAGTGGCTGATGGCTGTATGCAGGCTGGCCAAGCCCCCCAGCAGGGACCCTCACCCCATGAGGGTGTGGCCAGCCTGGGTGAGGGGCTGAGGGCTGTTTGCAGGCTGGCCACGGCCCCCTGCTACACAAGCTCCCAGTGGAGACTGGAAGCAGGTATCTGGGATTTATTTATCTTCTATAATTGAAACTTTGTTGACTTGAGCGGAGGCCACAGCTGGCTAGGGCAGGCGGAAAGCTTGGCTTCCTCCATCGCTGGGGCCACCAAGCCTCCTGCTTGCTCCAGCTCAGTGGCTGCTGGCCGCCATCTTGGTTGGGTTAATTTGCATATACTCACTCTGATTGGCTGGTGGGCATGGCTTGTGGGCGTGGCTTGGGGTGTAGCGGGGTACGGTCAATTTGCATGGGTCTCTTTTATTAGACAAAAAATAATAACGATGTAATATGCAAATTGACCATCACTCCAACACACAAGATGGCTGCCCCTATGTGGTCAAAGATGGTCACCCCCATTTGGACACAAGATAGCCACCACAAGATGGCCAGCAGGGGAGGGCAGTTAGGGGCAACCAGGCTGACAAAGGAGGGAAGTTAAGGGTGACCAGGCCAGCAGGGGAGGGCAGTTGGGGGCAACCAAACCTGCAGGGGAGGACAGTTAGGGCGATCAGGCCTACATGGGTGGGCAGTTTGGGGGGACCAGATCTGCAGGGGAGGACAGTTAGGGGTGACCAGGGCAGCAGGGAAGGGCACTTAGGGTCAATCGAGCCGGCAGGAGAGGGCAGTTAGGGGCACTTTGGCTGGCAGGGGAGGGAAGTTAGGGGTGACTGGGCCAGCAAGGAAGGGAAGTTGGGGGCGACCAGGCCTGCAGGGGAGGACAGTTGGGGGCGACCAGGCCTGCAGGGGAGGACAGTTAGGGGTGACCAGGCCTGTAGTGGAGGGCTGTTGGGGGCGACCAGGCCTGCAGGGCAGGGCAGTTGGGGGAGACCAGGCCTGTAGGGGAGGACAGTTAGGGGTGACCAGGCCAGCAGGGGAGGGCAGTTAGGGGCAATCAGGCTGGCAGGGGAACAGTTAGGCATCAATCAGGCTGACAGGGGAGTGGTTAGGGGGCAATCAGGCTGGCAGGCAGAAGTGGTTAGGGGCAATCAGGCAGGCAGTCAGGTGAGCGGTTGGGAGTCAGCAGTCCTGGATTGTGAGAGGGATATCCGACTGCCTGTTTAGGCCCAATCCCACCAGGATTGGACATCCCTCGAGGGGTCCCAGATTGGAGAGGGTGCAGGCTGGGCTGAGGGACACTGCCTCCCACCCCTGCACGAATTTCATGCACTGGGCCTCTAGTCTAAAAAATAAGGCAAAAAATAAGGCAATTTTATTTTAATAATATTTTGGTGAGACCAGGAGTTTTCATTTAGAACCCATTGCTCCTGATGGGAAACTGAAGTAATGAGTATTTTAAAATTTCGTTTTTGGATTATTTTGGTTACATTTGCCATCATTAGAAAGTCTATAGTGAGGAAAAAGTTGCAGGCATTCTGGGTTTCCCCCACAAAAGTATGCCAGTGCCTAACCAGGAAAATGAGATGTTGGCTCATGATGAAATTTTTTTGGTACTTGGTTGATAAATATCACATACATGTGTGTAAATGTATGTATGTTTTATACATACATACAATCAGCAGTTTTATAAAACAGAAACAGTTAGATGTATCCCAGAAATAAAATGTAAGTTGCATATTTGTTTCAAAGCTTATAACAAAACACTTGTGTAGAGTTTATTTAAAACAAATTTTATATTTTCTCTTTAGAATACCTATTCTTGATATAGTGATTGAAAAACAAAAAGTGGATCCTTTTCATTGAAATGCGCTGCCTTAGGTTACCGTCAGAAAATACCTAGTAAAGCATATCCGATGAGATCCTTTGTCAGCAACTGATGGTTTGGTCAAAAGCGTTTGCTCGTTTTTAATAACATTTGTCAATTAACAGATGCCTGAGAGCGACTCATACCTGTGTTACTCTGCAATAAAATAAACCTTCATAGGCTACAGTAGTATCTTTGTGAAGCTGTCTCAGCTATTAGAGTAAGGGTGATAGAGATGTAGTCATAATAGCCAGTGTTTATTGAGCAACTAGCATGCACCAGTTATTTTGCTTAGCATGCCACTTACTTTGCCTCTCTTTAATCCCTACAACAATCTTACAGGGTAGATACTATTCCTACATTTCACAGATGAAGGAATTGGGCCCCTGAGGGCTTTGGTAATTGGCTAAGTTGGCATAACAGTCAGTTTCAGAGGCAGGATGCAAACACAGGTCTGTCAGATAGTAAAGAGTGTGCGTTTAAATATGATCTTTGCAGTCTTCCTTTAAATACGTGTCAAGGACTCACTCTCCACTTCACCTTTGGAGGCAAGACCCATGTGTTGCACATCTTTGTATCTCTAGGGTCATGCACACAGACTGTCCAGTAAAAGGTGCTTGTTAGTGAATAGGACAACTACATAAACAGCTAAAGGTAGAATTTTCTTCTCCCTCTCAGTCTAGAACAGCGGTTCTCAACCTGTGGGTTGTGACCCCTTTGGGGGTCAAATGACCCTTTCACAGGGGTCGCCTAAGACCATCGGAAAACACATATATAATTGCATATTGTTTTTGTGATTAATCACTATGCTTTAATTATGTTCAGTTTGGAACAATGAAATTGGGTGTCACCACAACATGAGGAACTGTATTAAAGGGTCGCGGTATTAGGAAGGTTGAGAACCACTGGTCTAGAAGGACATGGTTGTATTTAAAATAGATGGCAGTGAACCTCACTCTTAATTTGCTCTATTCCTAGATGGGTTCCAACCTTTTTTACTGTATACACTAGAGGCTCAATGCACGAAATTCATGCAAGAGTAGGCCTTTCTTCCCCAGCTGTCGGCACCGGCTTCCCTCTGGCACCCGGGACCTGGGCTTCCCTCGCAGCCCCAGCTTCGTCTGGAAGGACATCTGGTCTAATTAGCATATTACGCTTTTATTATCATAGATGTAAGGAAATGTTACCATGCATGTAAGCAGCTGTTTTATCCCGGGGACCTTTGGATGCCAACTTGGAATATTGGAATAGGAATGAGATCTGAACTTTAAAAAATGATTATAAGACACTTAATTTATAAGGTTAGATCCCAAACCTGTATACATATCAATCAATGTATAAAACTGCAATTATGAGTTAAAAGCTTAAAGGGGCAAAGGTTTAGATGCTGCAGAAATTTCCTATTTGAGATTCAGTTAAGAAATTCTCCTTCATTTTTCCCAGAAAGAACTTAGAACTTTTACCACAAGCTTGAGTCAACAATGGTTGTTATTTACATAAATATACTAACACTAGGGGCCTGATGCAAGAAATTCATGCAAAGGGCTCAGCCCTTGCAGCTGCTGCAGCTTGCCTTGGTCCTTGCAATCCCAGCTTCATCCGGAAGGTCGTCTGGAAGGACATCCAGAAGGACGTCCAGAAGGTTATTCGGCTGTCTGGTCTAATTAGCATATTACACTTTTATTATAATAGATAGAGAGAAATAAAAATTAGCAAAAACCCATAGTTCAAATCCAAAGGGAAAGGGGTTATGGCAAAACAACTTCTTTTGTATAATTTTAATTCAGTTCACTACACACCCATTGCTGTTATCTTGATGTAGGAACTAATGTCCTACCAGAAAGTGATGGGATGGATTGGTTTTAGTTTTTATTTATTTATTTATTTATTTATTTTTAAAAATGTATTTTATCAATTTTTTACAGAGAGGAAGGGAGAGGGATAGAGAGTTAGAAACATCGATGAGAGAGAAACATTGATCAGCTGCCTCCTGCACACCCCCTACTGGGGATGTGCCCACAACCAAGGTACCTGCCCTTGACTGGAATTGAACCCGGGACCCTTCAGTCCACAGGCCGTCGCTCTATCCACTGAGCCAAACCGGTTAGGTCGGGGTGGATCATTTTTAATGATTTGATGTTCACTAAAGGACTTCTCTATGCTAGGATATTACCAAATTATCTCTAATCCTCCACAACTCAGAAAATGCATATTTTTAATCATGTTTTACAGAAGAAGAAATGTCAACTCAGCGAATATATTGTCTATTTTGGAAACACACACAGTCAAAATCAGGACTTGCACTCAGTTGTACCTACAAAGACATCTTTTTTTTTTCTTTGCATAAGACAAGTTTTAACCTGAGGTCCCAGGCCTCCTGGGTCAAGGTAGTAGATTCACACAAGGCTTCAGGGGTAAACCTCCTAAAATATATGAAAAATGATATGTATGTGTATGTACTTTCTTTCTGAAGGGTTCATAATCATTTTAAGTAGATTGCAAAGGGTTCTGGGACCCAAACTATTACAAGAACCCTTGTCTTTCA
Organism: Myotis daubentonii; assembly: GCF_963259705.1. Taxonomy (NCBI): domain Eukaryota; kingdom Metazoa; phylum Chordata; class Mammalia; order Chiroptera; family Vespertilionidae; genus Myotis; species Myotis daubentonii. The sequence goes on along the minus strand of NC_081856.1, from coordinate 12,796,256 downwards.
ACCGCCATCTCCCTGTTTGCAGAGCTGGTGAGTGAATCTCGCCAGCATGCAAATGAAAGAAAGGAATTTCAGAATCAGCCCATCCACAGGCTGCAGTTTTAGCTGGGATTCAGTAGACAGTACTAGCAGAGGTGAAACCTTCACTATGCAAAGTGAGAGGACAGGATTTGTATTTATGGTGGGAGCAGAAGAGTCCAGAGCAGCGGTTCTCAACCTGTGGGTCGCGGCCCCTTTGGGGGTCAAACGACCCTTTCACATGGGTCGCCTAAGACCATCGGAAAACACATAATGATTACATATTGTTTTTGTGATTCATCACTATGCCAAACTCAAATTATGTTCAATTTGTAACAATGAAATTGGGGGTCACCACAACATGAGGAACTGTATTAAAGGGTCGCGGCATTAGGAAGGTTGAGAACCACTGGTCTAGAGCAGAGAGGGAGCTGTAGATGCCAGCAAAGACTTAGCTTCCTTCTAGCAGCAGGAGCAAGGAGGGAATCAGAAAAGAGGGACTTTAGAAGCAAAGAGACGCAGCAGTGCAGGGTTGTGAAAGGTACCAATCAAAGCACACCATGAGGGGAGTGTTAGGGAATCAAGGCTCCTGTTGATGAGAACTTCCAGAAAAATTAGAAAAAACCTAAGGGATATATTAGAGCACTCACAGTTTTACAGGTTGCAAGAAGATGTCAAGGGATATAGCCTTGAGGTATTGATCTGGCTTTTCTTACTCGTATGAGAAGGGAAAAGAATGGGATATCAAAGTTAAATTAATACTTTTGCAGTTTGTGTGTATTTGTCAATCATGAATGTGCACTTCTGTTTATTAAATTCATTGACCTAAGTGACTGGAGTTAGTAGAGGTATTAGGGCAATAGGTATCAATAAACTCTCATTAAAAAGATGATTCCTGCCCTAGCTGGTTTAGCTCAGTGGAAAGAGCATCAGCCTGCAACTGAAAGGCCCCAGGTTCCATTCCAGTCAAGGGCACATGCCCAGGTTGCTGGCTTGATCCCAGTAGAGGGCGTACACTGGGCAGCCAATCAGTGATTCTCTCTCATCATTGATGTTTCTATCTCTCCCCCTCTCCCTTCCTCTCTGAAATCAATAAAAAATATATTGAAAAAACACAATGATTTCTAATAGACAAAATGATTTTTCAAATATCACCTCATTGGACTCTAATAGCAAACACTGAATGTCAGCCTTCATCTTATTATCACCCAAATAATATCATGATCTTCCAGATCCAGGGCCCCACTAATACATCTATTTCCTCTCAAGAGGAGATGTTCTACACCACTTTTCAGATCGATCCTAATTTGAGATATAAAGTTCTTTAATGTCTCAGCTCCTTTGCCCTCTGGTCTTACGTTAAATCAACAATAAAACCCTCTAGGGCAACCCTGGGGGATGCTCCAGTTCTCCCTCAGGCATTTGTCCTAAGGGGCACCTTTGGGATGAGGGTCTTGTGCTCAAGGTCACTGCAAATGTACAAGTTTCATGTAACTCAATCGTCTTCTGCATTGTCTCTAGTACACAAGGGTTTATTTGTTGTCTAGGACCTGAATGACACTGCTTTCCTCTGGTGAGCCCCCAGTTGGTCATGGGAAACCTGACTCTACCCTAAACCAGTGTTGGGAATCTGGCTTCATTGTTGTGGCTTTCTCTGCTGCTAACTGCCTACCTGTCTGGCCTCCTTGCTGTGCTTACTGGAACCTCTTTCTTCAATGGTCTGTTGCTGACCATTTGATAGACCAAGTCTAGTAACTGTCCCCACACTTTTGCCCAGCAGTCTGCACTCTCCACTGGCCTTCAGTACCTCTGTCAGCTTCTCCAATACTCAAACTGCTGGGCAGCTAACAATTGAAAAGGAAGATGGGAAAGTGAGCTGGGGAGATGGTGCTGAAGTGCTGTCCAGCCGAAGTTAAAGAAGAGAGCTTGCTCAGCCGGCATGGCTCAGTGGTTGAGTGTCGACTTTGAATCATGAGGTCACAGATTCTGCTCAGGGCACATGCTAGGGTTGTAGGCTCGATCCCCAGTAGGGGGCATGCAGGAGGCAGGCAATCCATGATTCTCTCTCATCTTCATTGATGTTTCTCTCTCTTTCCCTTCCCCTTCCTCTCTAAAATTATTAAAAATATTTTTTTAAAAAGGAAGAGAGTCTTAAACTGAATATTTGGAAATATACCCTGCTGAGCATAACTTCCTGATGGTATTGGCACAATTAATTTGCTTGTTAAACTCTCTTTTTATAGATCATAATAGGAAACTTGACCGTGGTCAATGTCGAAGTTAATACAAACTGCGAAGGTTGAACAAGTCATTATTTGTATTATTTATTTACATTTTTTATTTTATTTTTGGATAAACAGCTCAGTCATGAAATATACAAAAGTAATGTTATATATTTTTTTTCAATAGAAAAAACAAAAAACTCAAGCACAGTTTTCTCCTTCAGCCTAGTGATATTCCCATGACTGCCTTCTCCTTCCTCCATTTCTTAGTCAGTGCCGGAGCCCGGAGGTCCGCTGTCTCTAGGTCAGACAGAGAAAATAGGGAAAAACTGTTATTTCCTGACAATATCTACTTTCGGAACACAGGAATTTGTAACCCTGGTAGTTAAGAATTTATAGTATAGTTAATAAAGCATATTATAAGTTATGCTTCAGCTGGGACTGTAGCCAGAAGTGAGTTGTTGTCTACCTAATTAGTTAGACTAAGTCATTTTTAATACTTGCGCCAAATTATTGCACATACTATTCAACTATTAATATGACTAAGAACTCGAGTGGTCTATAAATTCTTCTCTAAAATTGTTCATGGACCTCGTAGCTTTTTCCCATATGGACTGAGAAGGTTTTATTCAGTGGTTTCCATTTGCCAAACTCAGAAGGCTAACACTGTGTTAGGGCTTATTGTTTGTTTGGTTGTTTACCCACTTTTAACTTTGAAAGAAAAGCAAGATTTTTTTCCCTATCAATCATCAAGAACACCAGTGTAAGTATCCAAAATTATATTTTTGGAGGCAATTTTTAAAATTGTACTTACAATTGAACTTATTTCCACTTACTTTCCTTACCTGAGGTGAAATGAAATTGTTATTCCCATGTGGAATATATCAAGTTTTTAATAATCCCCATGAAAATGAACTTTCTAAGATTATCTTTTTATCAATAGTTAAATTATGTTATGTTTTTAATTGGACTCTAAGTCACAGCCTCTAGCTTCCCAGAAATGTAATGGTGTTGAATTAATTTAAAGAGGCTCAGAGGAACCAGATATGGAAGGCTGTCACCATGATAATGTAGTTTTATGATTAGATCATGGAAAACATTGTAGAATTCTGAAGAGACTTTTTTTTTTAACCCTTCTCTTTTGAAAGAGCTTGCATTTACTTTGTCTCAAAAGATATGCATCTTTGGAGAGATTTCTAAACCTGTAGAAAATTCAGTGAAGTAAATGTCACAATACAAATAACAGAAACAACCATGTTAAAACACACAGTGGTCTACAAAGTAAAGTAACCAAACACACAACACACACACACACACACGCGCGCGCACACACACACCACACACACACACACACACACACACACACGCACACGCGCGCGCGCGTCACCAGTGCATACAATAAGCTACAATACAAGTATCAATTGTAATGCAATGTTATTTAACAACTTTCCTATATGCTTTGCATAATAAGCAGCAGAGATATTTTAGAGTGGGTAAATTACTTTATTTGAGTATTGTAATTATTTTACTAGTTTAAATATTGCATTTGTAGTAAATAATTTTGGTGTTTTTTTATTGAGAATTTTAGTTATTCTTTTGTCCAAGATTTCTCTCAGAAAACAGAGAAAGTAATACTTGTGAGCATGTGACTGCTGAAAAGGCAAAAACTGTATTGACACTGAAGAAATTCTCCCCAGGTCTCAAGCAAAAGCAAGATCATTGGGCCTATCAAAGTAGTTTGCAGTCGCATACACAGATATAAATGAATTTTTAATATTGTATATTTATATATATCCCCCCATTGACCCCAACATCCCCTCTCCCGCCCCTTCCCAAGACCTTCACTGCACTATTGTCTCTTCAATTAAAAATATTTGTGGAAAACTAGATGGAAGATACATGGAATCTCTCTGTATTATTTCTTACAATGACATATGAATCTATAATTCTTTTGAAAGGAAAGTTTTAAAAATTGTTATACAATGCTAATAACGTTTTTACCATCTATATGTCACTCAATGCATCGACATATACTGAAGTATTTAAAATACATGTGCTTGACAGTGAAAGAGATCCTGCTCTAATTCTGTGAATATGTTGGCATTTTGGGGTAATGACTCAAAGCAACTCAGTATTAATTTTTAATGATAGTGGTGGGGGGGGGAGTTCTATATGGAGATAGAAGGCTACTTTACTACATTTGTTAAATTAATTCATGATGTTAGATTATTTGCAAACTGTAAGAAAATGGAGGGGAAAGCCTTCTTTAAATACATCCGTCACAAGCACCGGGTAGAGAATGCGGCTCTTTTATTTGATGGGATGAGAAAGCTAATAATGTATGACAGTAAAAAGGCAGAGGCTTTTAACGCTTTTTTTAACCTTACAAAAAAGGTCAACTCTGATCTGGAAATGAGAACAGCCAACACATGGGAAAGAAGGGCAAAGAGCCAAGTGCAAAGCAGAGGGAGCTGGTGACGAACACACCCAGATGGCGGTGCAGCCCCTGGTACTGTGACCTCAAGATTCCGAAGGCGTGGGCTCATCATCTCTTGACTGATTTGGAGCTTTTTTGGGGGGTGGGGGGGGCGGAGGGGAATGAGAAGACAGACAAATAAAAGATTGGCAAAGTTACCAAGACCAGGAAAAAGACAATACTTTATCTTAATTTAAACACAAAAGAAGAAAGACAATTCTGCAGAAGGCTAGTTTCATTTTTTTTATGAAGAAAGGACCAGTTTATTATTTCTGCTTCCAATTCAGTGTTTACTGTACTTGATCTATCAAGTATTTGCTAGTGTTTACTGAACGCCTCCTCTGGGCCCAGCACTGATGTAGGGTAGAATCCTCCTTTTATAGATGTAAAATCTGAGAGGAAAAGAAACTTGCCTGAGATAAACCAGACAGTAAGTGCTGAACCCGATTTGAATCCCGACCTGCTACCTCCAAAGCCTGCCCTTTCCATCAGAGAACCCAGCCCTGAGAATTCTTGCTATTGTTAGGGCCTTTAATTAGTTAAAACAATGTCAAATTCACTTAAGATTGAAAAGCAAGTTTACTTTTTTTTTAAATTCCAAAGCAAATAGCTTGGTTTAAAATACATTCTGTCATATGGTACAAGCCCCCCCAAGAAGGCATGTCAATGAATCATCGTGTTATACTGAAAAAACAAATGTGACAGAGATGGTGTTGTCTTGTAGTTCAAAATAAGGGTAGGATCCCTGCCCTGCCATTGACTAGCTGACCATGGGCAAATTTCACCCTCTCCCTGAGCTGCAGCTTCATCATACAATAAGGGCGATAATATTTGTTCTTACTTCAAGACTGTTAAGAATTCATGAGATATGCCCTAGCTGGTTTGGCTCAGTGGATAGAGCATCAGCCTGCAGACTGAAGGGTCCTGTATTCAATTCCAGTTAAGGGCACATGCCTAGGTTGCAAGCTGGATCTCCAGTAGGGGGCATGCAGGAGGCAGCCAATCAATGATTCTCTCTCATCGTTGATGTTTCTATCTCTCTCTCCCTCTCCCTTTCTCTCTGAAATAAATAAAAATATATTTTTAAAAAGAATTCATGAGATAATCTATATATATAAAAGCCTACGTAGCCGTCCAATCATCTGACTGGTAGCTATGACACACAATGACCACCAGGGGGCAGGTGCTCAACGCAGGAGCTGCCGAGCGACAGCAACTTTGCAGAGTGCCCTCTCACACTCCGAGACCCCTCGGGGGATGTCAGACTGCCAGTTTCAGCCCAGTCCCTGCAGGCCAGACCGAGGTACCCCACCTGCCGGAGGGACCCCACTCACTCCCCAGACACCCTTTGAGCCCCAGCACCACCTCAGGTGTGGCCAGCTGGGGAGGGACCGCAGGAGGTTGGATCCAGGGCGTGTCCGGTCTGTTTTGCCCAGTCCCACCCTGCCAGACACCTCCTAATTAATTTATTTTCCATGTGCATGAATCCGTGCACCGGGCCTCTAGTTAATATATGTATAGTACTTAGCACAGTGTCTAACAGGTAATGTATTCAATAAATATGTTCAAATAATCTCTATGATTAATATAAGTTAATGATATACTATTGAACAAATAGGTATTATCTTTGGCAACTAGTTAATTGATACGAAGTTCTGTAAATATTGCTTTAAGATATACTTTTTAAAAAATATGTATTTTATTGATTTTTTACAGAGAGGAAGGGAGAGGGATAGAGAGTTAGAAACATCAATGAGAGAGAAACATCGATTAGCTGCCTCCTGCACAGCCCCTACTGGGGATGTGCCAACAACCAAGGTACATGCCCTTGACCAGAATCAAACCTGGGACCCTTCAGTCCACAGGCCGACACTCTAGCCACTGAGCCAAACTGGTCAGGGCTATACTTATTTTTTTTTAAATCAACACAACATCTAACTCTAAGTACCTAACCCTGTACTATTTAGATATTTTGATTTCAAGTTGATAGAAATAATTCAGTACATTTAAAGGTACATGGCTGGCCTGCCTGGTGAGGCTCAATTGGTTGAGCACTGTCCCATGCACAAAAGGTGGCAGGTTTGATTCCCTCCTTGATCACCAGCAGGGGTCGTGCACGAGGCAGCCAATCAGTGTTTCTCTCTCACATCTATGCTTCTCTCTTTCTCTCCTTCTCCCTTCCTCTCTCTCTAAAATCCATAAAAACATTTTTAAAAATAAAGGTACAGGGTTTTCCACCTATCACACTATTATTCACTCCTAGAGACTTATTTTTTATTGAAAGTCAGATTTCTCTCATTCCCTGCAAGCCCTCTACCCCGCGATAGCCCGCTCCTTCTCTAGCCAGCTATTTGCTTCTCGCCCTGTATTCTCTATCTATGAAAGTGCCAGCAGCAACCAGAGAAACGGGGAAAACTCTAGACTTCTCCTTATTCTTCCCACTGATACTTCCTCTTTCCATCTGTGTAGCCATGGTCTCAGCTTTAGGCCCTGTCACTTTTCATGTCACTTTCCGTGCAGCCAACTGCTGTCCCTGTCAAACGCTCTCAGTGCGTTCTCCCAGGTGATCAGAGGGCTCGTTCTCAAAGGCCAGTCTGATCATGCCACACTTCTGCTTAGGCCTTCAAACACTCTATTGTTCTGAAGATAAAGTCCAAATTCCTCAGAATAATACAAAAGACTCTTTATGAGAGACCTTATCTTCTGCCACAGATAGATTCATAATTTTTTACACTGTCTCTACCATCTCCTGCTCTGCTGCTTCAGCCAGATTTCCCCATCTCAACTGTTCAGATCCTTCAAAATCCATAGGTCACCTCTGCCAGCAAGACTCTCACATTTTCCCACACGTGGGTTAAATGCACTTCCTAACACAGCCATATAGTCTTCTTGTTACATCTACTTTCATGTCCCATCTAATTCTATATATGGCAGCAACTTACAGTTCCATCAGAGTGTACCACTCTCCTGCTTCCAACCGTCCCACCATTCCAGTGGTTTCCTATTCCAAAGAGAATAGATAGCAGAATCCTTCTTTGGCCTCCAACGCCCTACCTGGCCTTGCCCCCGACTCTCTCAAATCCCTGGATTACTGTTTCAACTCATTGTCCACCAACATTGTGATTCATGCTCTTATTCAAACCCTCTACCCCATGGTAGCCCCCCTCTCTGTGCATGCAGCTATTTGCTTCTTTCCCTGTGTTCTCTATCCTTCAAAACTCATAGATCACCTCCCTACCTGCCTTCCTCCATTTTCCATCCTCACTGCCTTGAAAATTTGCACCTGAACTTTCACATGGCTGACACTGTCTTATCATGTATGTCATTATGGAGCAGCACCTTTTCAGTGAGGTCTTTCTGAGCAGCTCTCTAATGTTGCTTGCCGTTCCCATTCACCTTCTTCATGGTGCTTATCACTATCTAGTCTGATTGTTTCTTTACATTTTCCTGTATGTTTTGCTATCGATCTCCCCACTAGAATATATATATAAGCTATATGTCTTTTTGTTCACTTCTGTATATCAGTGTCCAAAAAAAGTGTTAAACATATAGAAGTTCATCTACTTCACTATTTTATCCCCAAGTAGAAGTTAAATAAGTGCTTTTTGAAATCAATTGTCATTCCTAACCATGTCAAATTTGTTCATTACTTATTGATGGAATATGTCTACTATAACTATGGAAGATTTTCAAATGATGAAGTAGGACTTATATGTAGAAATTTAAACAATGAGATGACTCATTTACCAACTCAAGATCATTAGATTTTAAAATCAAAGGCTTAATGTAGGCATTATTTATGATTAGCTGTTCCCCAGATCTGTTCTTCCATTCATGCCTTATGAACCCTTGTAGCTGGACAGTGCTGCCTACTCAGGGACTATATTTCCTATGCTCCTGTGCAGCAAGGCCTGGATAGATGACTTATTTCTAGTCATTGGAAGGCGAGCAGAGGGCTGTATCCTACTGAGCCATACTGTGTAGAACCACAGGTTTGTCTCCTACACTCTTTGCCTCCTGCCTCCAGCAGGAAGCAGGTAATGGTGATGAGAACCCAACTGAAGGCAGCAACACAGCAGAAAGAGCCCAGCCCTGACTCACCACACGCAGGAGACACCTGTGACCACCTCGAGGTGACAGGGTGCATCCGCTCATTCTAGCTGAGCCATTATCCATCGCGTTTCCTTTTTATCCCCACATTTCAGCCTACTCACCTTAAATAACCCCACATTCAACATGCTAACTTTCATCAGGCTTCCCAATATTTCTGGAAGAACTCTAAATTTTCCATTGATCAGCGTAGGCTTATGATGTGCATGTTTATTCTTCTTCTTGACAGAGGGCCAATTCTTAAATGCTTATAAATATTTCCTTAATCTGAAGGCAGAGGTTCATGTCAGGGAAAAGGAAAAACAACTATTATAAACAGCAGTAAAAGAGCATTAGCTGAAATCAACATGAAAGAGAACACGCAGCCAGAGTTTCTGTGTATTCGTTTGCATGTGAAGCCTGTCTCTTCTCCGCCTAATGACTGACTGTAGCAAATAGCCATAGCCAATAAAATAGATTAATTCATAGATTGCTTGTACTTTTGCAAAGTATAAGTTATGCTTTTAATACAAGACTATTTTTTAAAATATTTTTATGATTTCACAAGTTTTTGTGTGTGTTTTTCCACGAGCCTTGGGTTTTACCTGGATTATCAAATTTAACTTCATGTGATGAGAACTCTTCACTTAGTACTTTTTTGAGAATAAAGGTGTAGGGAAAGAAAAATTAAATGAATCTGCTAGGACCTTTTTTTATTTTGAAGTAAACCTAATCTTGTATTCTTAGATAATGTGTTCATATAATTTTAATTCTTCTTGGATCTAGTTATATTAAAATCTCTGCCATAAGCAATTCAAATCCACAAATATTATCTCTGTCATATACCATTACTCTCTATTGGGGAAATACTGATGTTCCCTTTTTTGGTCCTTTCTTTGGTTTGGGGCAGGGGAGAGGGATAGGGATTTAGAGAAAGGAATCCTGAGATAGTATAAGCACAGGTTCCCATGGTATGTATTGTGCTGAGACCTAAACCATCTCCATTTTTTATCTCCTTCCCTGTCTCCTTCCTCGCTGCACCAAGAAACTCTCCCAAAACTTACATTCCCAAGTCAAACACACCAAATTAGTAGTAATTTTGAAAAAGTATTGGTAAGAAAAATAACAATTTGTTGTTTATTCAATTCTAGTTGTTGGATTTTTTTCTGTGTTTTTTCCTTGTTGTTGTTATTTGTCTTAACTTCCTAGGTCGTGTCAGGGAATCTGGGACCCAAAATTATTTTGTTTTCTATTTCTTCAAACTAAGTATAATTTCAAAACTATACTCAGTATAAAATTTTCCCAATAACAGAATTATTTAAAGTCCCATGGTGTTTACTATAATTGCTTTTAATTTACATCTGAATGTCTGTTGCTCTGGGAAATTACAGCACTTTCATATTATAATATATATTGATTATTAGCCAATGCTAGTATTTTAATTGATGCTATTTCAAATTGCAATTGCTACCTGAATCTATTCATGGAATTTAAATTGTTTTTAAATCTAAAATTGATCTTCATTATTACATTGGATTGTTGTCATACACCTGTGATTTTTTTTAATTGCAAATAAGTTACTGAATGAGTATTATAAGGACAATTTAGCAATTACAGAAATTGCTTCTTAAAACTTCAAAGGAGATTTGTTTGCCTTAGAGCAGTGGTTCTCAACCTTGGCTGCACATTAGAATCACCTGGGAATCTTTTTAAAATCCTGATTTCTGGGCCTCATCCTCTGGAAATTGTTTCTTTGTTATGGGGTGAGGCCACAACATTAGTAACAAAGAAACAGGATTTCTGGAGGATGAGGCCCAGAAATCAGGATTTTAAAAAGATTCCCAGGTGATTCTAATGTGCAGCCAAGGTTGAGAACCACTGCCTTAGAGGATCAAAACTGTATAATTCTATACTGACATATATTTATGTGGAGATTATATATATCATCTGTATGTGTGAGTTGAAATAAATTACCAGGTACCTGACACAAGTGATACTTAAATGGACACAAGTAGTGATGGTCAGAAGGTGTGACTTACTTCATATTAATATAGTCTACTTGAAAGAGGAAAATGTTCAAAGTCTCACCATTGGCTCTTAGAAAGATACCACTTATTCTTGTCCACAGGGGCCATGGTTACAACTTTGGAGCTTCAGGTATAGTCCCCAAATATGTATAGTCTGTCCATCCCCAAGTCACTACTCCACTCCCAGGCAACAGGACATCACCAAAAAAGTCCGGAATCATGGGAAATGGGACTTTCCTAATGAGTTCATAGCACCTAATTTCACTGAATGCCTGGTGCGTAAAGCAGACTCCCATTCCAGAGAACATTTCCTGTACTTTGCTTTAGACTTCCAGAACTGTCTTCAGGTTCCAGCCCGCTCCAATCCCCCAATTTTCAACAAAGATGAATACCACTTGGTGAGAGCCTGCGGACACTAGGAACAGTCCTACACCCTCACTCTCCGGCTCCTCTTTCCTGTGGGTTCAGAGACAGGAGGCCAGACCATGCTCACCCCCAGCCTTCCATTCATTCAGGCACAGTTGTGTGTTTACTTCCCACTACACTATGAGTCAAGCCATCAGTGGGGTTAAGGATGAATAAGACGTGGTCTAAAACTAAAAAATTTTACTCTCTATGGAGAGAAACTTGCAAGTAAGTAATTGTGATCCAATGTAACAGTCTTAAAAATAGGTATAACCACCACACACACACACACACACACACACACACACACACACCCACCTATAACCAGGTAAGAAAATGGGAAATGCAAAGGGGAAACTAAAATTAACTTTGTCAGGGCTGGAAGGAAAACCATGCAGGGAGAATTATTTTTAATGACTCGTTGCTTGACTTTGAAAGATATTTAGAATTTGGGCACAAGGAAAAAGTGAAGGTGGTAAGGAGAGGTGGATTTGAATCATTTTAGGTAAAAGAAGTCAGAAGATGCAAAGAACCTGCATACTTGGGAAATATTAGCTGCATGGGGGCTGGGTAGATGAGAAAAGTGGTTGTGCTGCTGTCCATTATAATGTATGCCTTTTCCAACTTTTCTAACGGGACCTCATGGGCAGTCTTAGGGCCACTGCTTACACCAACACCCTTTATCTCGTTTCCATTCCTACATTTGCACGTACCAAGCCCCTCCCTAATTCTGAGGCAACCTAGGGGCCTATTTTCATTCTGCCTCGTTCCAGGCTGCTTAAGTGTTGTTGGAGAAAATTAAATCTCTGTGCCGATTGCTTTCATTACATTGTCATGATGTCCCACCTCCGCTGGGCTTTCACAGACACTGGCAATCCCTTTGCTCCTCTCTCCACAGCCAGTTCCCATTGCACAGCATCTGTTCCAAATCTGTGTCATTTTCTCAAGTCTACTTTAATTAAAAACACTCTGAACATGGCTTACCAGGCTCTCCAAACTGTGGCTCCTTCCCACCCCTGGTCCCCTTCAGGGCTCTGCTCCCTCTTGGGGTTCTAGCCTCTGGCCACACTGATCCTTTTAGTTCCTGTCTTGTCCTTTTGGACCTCCTCTTCAATGCAGTTTAAAGTCTTTCTTTTGTTTCTCTAACGAAACACTCATTCTTCAAAGTTACATCGTTGATGTGCCTTTCCTGACCTCCTGCATTAGCTTAGATCCCACCGTGACATTTTTAATGATTTGTCCGAAGCCAGCCTTTCTCTTTAGGTGGCTGACTATGAACAGATAGTGACAATATCGCCTCATTTAACTAGTATGTCTCCAGCACATGGCACAATGTCTGGTCCTTGAGAACTCCTCCATGCCTACTATACGTTTAACTGGAATTACAATGGTGCCATTGATCATCATATGTGTTCATTTTACCCACAGACTGTAGAGACCTGGAATATCTTGGCTATACAGAGCCTGTGGCAGTATAAAAGGTATATATCGAATCTGAGGTTGTTCATGTTGACAATGAGTTCGGGCAGAAATGCTTCTCAGACTGGAGATAAAACCTTAAAAGATATAAAGCAGGTGGGGGTCTATGGACACATAGCTCCCTTGCTCTTGACCCTGATGGAATCAAGATGTTTTGTTCAAAACCAAACCAAGAACTAAGAAATTAAAATACATGCAAAAAAATAGGTGCCAGCCCTTGAGATAAAGGTATTGGTAACTCAGATGTCATGTGCTTTGGGGATGAACTGGACAAGTCCACTCTTGAGGACTGTGGAAGCTGGGATGTTTTTATCCTTACATCATTCTCGTTCTCTAAGCCGATTCCCATTGACATCCTCTCCTGTTCAATGTCTCTGTCTTCCATCTGAGGAGTGAGGTTTCCCTTTTGCTGCAGACCTGGTAAACAGAATACTGGGAGCCAAAATTGCTGAGCTTGAGTGCAGGACAGTGAATAAGAAGCAAAAAGAACGAAGATAAGCAGGCAAGTCAGCAGCTATCTCTGATATGATAGGTCAGTCCCAGGTTCAGGCCAAATTCAAAGAGATCTGACTCATCCATTCACTCCTTTATTCATTCAAAATGGGAAGAACAGGGAAGAGGTGCAACTTTGAAAGTCCTGAGGGGAGCTTGTTGGGATACTGAGCTATGCCACTGAAAGAATTTTGTCCTGTTACATAGAAAGAAAAGCACGAAGTTTCTGACCCTTGGGGTACATGTCCTCACCTTTCTCCAGTAGCTCCAGTGCCACTGTCACTTATTGTCTGCAGTCCCAGTAGAAAGAGCTATATCTGTTCTCAAGTTTCACAAAAGCACTAGACTTGACCCCCAGTAGTCCAGATGGCACCTTATGTTGAGCTGGGCCATGGGTTCATGAAATGTGCTGAGTGTCTGAGACCTGCATCACAGACTCGCCCCTCCAGCTTAAGGGGGATCAGCTTTGTCCATATGGAGTAGCCCGAGAAGAGGGGGAGACAGGCTCCCATGGAAAAATGGTATCCTTTTATGAAAAAAGAAGAGAAGAATGTTGAAGAGGCAACGATAGTAAATGCCTACCATGCAGGTGTTCTAAGGAAAGGGATTTGTGATACTGGCCTAAGTCAGAGAGAAAGAGGACATGAAGTTTCTCTGTATTAGTTAGGATGTTTGTGTTGTCATCATTGTTACAAGATCCAGAAAGGTGACCTAAGGTGACTCAAAAAGGAAACGATTTATATGACACAACCATAGAGGAAGAGTGTGCTGGCCTCCGGGAGCAGATGCAGGGAAAAGAGTACTTGCCAGGACTTTCTCCTCTCCACCTCCTTCTCTTATCTTGTTGGTTAATTTCATTTTCTTCTGCCATTAAACTTTCTTCACCTTGTGGTAAACACGGCTCCCTGGACCCCTTTCCTTATAGCTTCATCCAAAGGAAAAGAGCATTTTATTGTCATTTCTAGCCTGGAGAATCTGAGGGAAAAACAATTTGGCCACTTGAATAACTTGTTTCTCTCTTGACCGATGAGGAAAGCAGAGTCTAGGAGCAGAAGCAGAGCTGCTTGCAGAATAAAGGTGATGTCAACAGCAGTCTGGTAAATTCTAACCATCCTAAGAGTAATGCATTTATATCCATAAAATGCAACGTATAGGATTGCAAAGGAAAGTTATGATACTTCAATAGTTATCAAAATGTCTTAAAAATAATTTATGATATACTAACCTATGTGCTTCATTAGTAATGCATTAAATGCTATGATATGATAACAGACCTAATTCCTACCTCATTTAATTTTGAGGTGTTGATGAGCATAAATGACATCTGCCATGTGTATATTGTGATGTGAAAATATCTGTGATTTATTTTGGCAACATCATAGGTACTGTCACTATTACTTTAGTTTGTTGTCTGCATTCAAATTTGAACAAAATCATAGATCAGTGATGGCGAACCTACGACACGCGTGTCAGAGGTGACACGCGAACTCATTTTTTTGGTTGATTTTTCTTTGTTAAGTGGCATTTAAATATATAAAATAAATATCAAAAATATAAGTCTTTGTTTTACTATGGTTGCAAATATCAAAAAATTTCTATATGTGACACGGCACCAGAGTTAAGTTAGGGTTTTTCAAAATGCTGACACACCGAGCTCAAAAGGTTCGCCATCACTGTCATAGATCCTAGTTTGAAGTTAGCAAAAATGAAGTTGTAAATTTTTTTCCACTCAAGTCGTCAGTCCTTTTGAACCCTGTTCAGGATTGCTTCAGGGTTCGTGGGCTGCAGGAGCTGGTGCACCAGATAGGGAGGTAACAGGGGAAAAAAACCTTGGTTAAAAATGGATTTCAGGAGCTGCTGGATCAGGGCTGTCCATCCTCACCTGGATGCTTTTATACCAGGGCCAATACTGAGATTATAATCACTGCAACTTTGGGAATTTTATTGAGTTGTGGTGCCTTCTTTGACCTTCCTGTTTCTTATATGTCTCACCTGAAGAGTGAGATGATGTGTGATGTCACTGTATTGAGAGGAGGTTGTTTCTCAGATCTAAACCTTGATTGGAGTGGAAAGGTCTTAAGTGGGTGCCGAGGCTAATGTATAGCACTGACCCTGAGCACCAGAGCTTCATATGTTAAGAGAACATGCTTCTTCAGGGAAAGATGAAAGGTTTCCCTCTGAATGGGAACCAGGGGTGTGGAATCAGTCCAGAGCCACGTGGACACAGTCCTTAGGGTTTAGATCTAGAACCGGACCAACCTTGGTGAGAGTTGACTATAAGAGTCAGGAATATCTACTTCAAGAACCCAATGACTTTTTACATTTTTCCTTATTTATCTTTTATTTTTTTCTTTCAGAATAATTTAACTTATTTTAAGACTGAAGCCTTCTTCAGCTATGCTAAAAAGAGCCACAGGAATAATCTATGATTGGGACAACATTTTTGCAGAGTAGTGAGGAATGCCCCCGTGGAAACTGGCATTGGAGGCCATAGTAATTTATGTGGCAGGAATGGTCCAGGAAATAAATTAAGGCTCCTTGATCAGCCACTCCTTGCTAATTGGCAGTCTCTTTGTAGTGTTAAATCTTGGCACTTTTGAGAGGGTTTCAATAAGAAAACATTTAGCAAAGCATTAGTCAGATTACAGTGAACTCAGTTGGGGACAAAGCCAAAAAATCCAATCCAATAAAAACTGAGTAACTATTGTGGGTCAGACATTATGGAAGGCATCTTACATATATTATCTTATTTAATCCTCCTCCAGACTTTGTGAAATTGCCACAATTACTTCCATTTTACAATTGAGAAAACTGAAACTCAGAGAAGGTGACTAATTTATTCAATATCACACAGCTGATGAGCAGCAGAACAGTGTGGGATGCTGGGATGCCTGATCACAAACTTAGTACTTCCCCTTTCTACTGAAGAACCTTTGCCAAAAATGCATACTTGTTCACCCAATTATTTCCAGTACCCATTGGCCAGCTTCCCTGGGCCCCAGGCAACTCGCCAATAGAAAAAAAAAGTGCCCAATCTTAGAAACCTGGAAATGGACCTTATATGACCTCAAGGCACATGTGCTTGTCATGCTTTTTGCAAAAAAAAAAGAGTCAAACTTATTGCAAAGAAAGAACGAGAGTTTACAATTTTATATGTCCTTAGTTGAGTTATATTCAAAAATAATATTTTAAGTGATGATCCTAATTATTTAATTACTAGTGGTCCAGTGCATGAAATTCATGCACGGGGGTGGGGTGTGTCCCTCAGCCTGGCCTACACCCTCTCCAATCTGGGACCCCTCGGGGGATGTCTGACTGCCGGTTTAGGCTCTACAGGGATCGGGCCTAAACCGGCAGTCGGACATGCCCCTCGCAATCTGGGACTGCTGGCTCCTAACCGCTCACCTGCCTGCCTGCCTGATTGCCCCTAACCACTCTGCCTGCTGGCCTGCTCGCCCCCATCTTCCCTCCCCCCGCAGGCCTACTCACCCCCAACTGCCCTCCCCGCCAGCCTTCTTGCCCCCAACGGCCGCCCTGCTGGCCTGCTCACCCCCAACTGCCCCCCCACTGGCCTGATTGTCCCCAACTGACCCCCACTGATGGCCTAATCACCCCCAACGCCCTCCCCCCCACAGGCCTGATCACCCACAACTGCTGTTCCCTCCTGGCCTGATCACCCACAACTGCCTCCTCTCTTGGCCCCTAACCGCCTCTACCTCAGCCCCGCCACCATGGCTTTGTCCAGAAGGTCTCCTGGAAGGTCTCCCAGTCTAATTAGCATATTGCCCTTTTATTAGTATAGATAGAGGCCTGCTGCATGGGTGGGGGCCAGCTGGTTTGCCCTGAAGGGTGTCCCGGATCAGGGTGGGTGTTCCCTTGGGGGGCGGGGCAGCCTGGTTGAGGGGCCTGTGGTGGTTTGCAGGCTGGCCATGCCCCCATTGGGGTGGGGGTCCCCACTGGGGTGCCTGGCCAGCCTGGGTGAGAGGCTGATGGCCATTTGAAGGCTGGCCACGCCTCCCAGAGGGGACCCTCAACCCATGGGTGTGTGGCCAGCCTGGGTAAGGGGCTGAGAGCCGTTTTCAGGCTGGCCATGCCCCCCAGCAGGGACCCTCACCCTGATGGTGGTGTGACTAGCCTGGGTGAGGGGCTGAGGGCCATTTGCAGGCCCCTCCTTCAGCGGCTGGCCAGGGCGGGCAGGAAGCTTGATTTCCTCTGTCACTGGAAGCAATCCAAGCCTCCTGCCCGCTCCAGCTGGTTCCGTGGCCTCGGCCATCTTTGTCCCGCTAATTTGCATATTCCCTCCTGATTGGCTGTGGGGTGTCATGGTGGTATGGTCAATTTACATATTTTTCTATTATTAGTGTAGATACAGAGATCAGAAAAGTGTTATCTACTTTAACTCTACTGTCATACTGGGAACCACAAAAAGAATGTATGTAAAATATCAATTTTCACAATACAAATATTTATCAGTAGGGAGCATGGGGGGAGGGGCAGATAATTTAAGCTTTATTTTTGTTGAGTTTCAGACTGATAGACCTATTGCATAGAAGTGAACATAAAGACACATTAATTATGACATATTGGCACCACTCTCAAATTAATGTCGGTCACTAATTTTTGGATGATGGCAGCAATTAATAAATCAATCTTATCACACTGAGTGATTTATTAGCACTTCTTACAAAATGTATAGCAAATGTCTCTGCTATTCAAAGGAAATAAACTTATTCATGGATCTCTTAATTTGAATTTTCTCCAATTATAAACAGATTCCCCCTTCCACCCACCCAACTTCCCCCCTAATGCCCCCCCCCCCCCCGGCCAAATCTAAGTTCACTTAATATTCTATGGATAGAAAAATGTTTAAGACTGACAAAATACCCACAGTCTGTAACCTCTATTGGAAAAGGCCTTGATTACAGTAAAATTACACAAAAATGTGTCATTAAAAGGCATTGGACAGACATAAAATCTAACCTTTGGAGCTGAAGAATACTTAATATTCTCTCCATGATCATGCAGGGGGAAATTCTCTACTATGGAATAGCTATTTTCCTGTTAAGCAGGCTATTTCATCAATGATTTATTCCCGAGATGTAATAGGTCGTTTAAAACGGTGGTTTAAAAGTTGGGCCTTTTTGTTTAATTTTCTCACAGGCGGTTGGTAATTATCATGGTCCTGCAGTTTCTCTGGAATGCCGTGGAGGGTCAAATGCCAGTGGAACCCTGCTTTATAGGGTAATTAAGACAGTCGACATGGTTATTAAATACATCATGCTAAACTAAACTGGAATGCTGTGAAATAAAATCCAAAATCATAAATAAAATGCAGGCATTCCAGCAAGGGCTATGTGTGAAAAGTTGGGGCTTTGTGCCCTCAGAATTGCGATAAATAGCCCTTGCCCACTCTAACTCCCCCAAATCTGGCTGCCGCAAGCCTCTGAGTTTGCCTCTTAGAGAGTGAAACGGAAATAAAAGCTGCTACTCCACATGCACTGGAACTTCTAATCCGCACTAGTTCATATTACATAAAACAATGTAAAAATACTCTGAATGTCTCTGCAAAGATCCAATGCTGGAAAATGTATGATAAATTAAGTCGCCCAAGTGTGAAGTTGGTAGGACTAGCAAATGAGTTTTAGGTAATTTGTTATTGTTGTTTTTCATTTTAAAATATATTGTTTTATTATTGATAGTATTACAGATATCTCTCATTTTCCCCTTCCTCCCCCTCCTCTTAGTCCCTAGCCCTTCCCCCTCCCCCCACCCCAGGTCTTCACTACCCTATTGCCCTTGTCTGTGGGCTATGCATATAATATATATGTTCTTTGGTTTATCTCTTCTCATCCCTCCAAACCCACATCGAGATTTTAAAAAACAAAACATTATCAAGACTCATTCCCTTTGTAAGGTCTTTACAATGAGTGTTCAGAGCTGTGGGTTCACGCTGCCTAGCAGAATTCCATCTGTCACAGGCGTAAGCCCACAGTATAATGACTACTTCAAAGAAACCAGGAACAGGCCCTCTAAAGGCTTGTTGACATTGATAATTCTAAACAGTGGTGATAGGTAAATATTATCAGCGGTAGAGATATGAGTCTTCCAAAGATGTGTCTGTCTTGTGGTCATAAGCTTTCACACTCAAGAGCTGGGTTTCGGTAATTTAATTTCTTCCCAGAAAATGTGATGAGTATACAAAAATGCTGGCAAACGGCTGGCCAAAATGAGAACAGGCTAAAATACAATCTTTCCAACCTATAATATCCTGCCTACAAGAGATTTTAAATTATTCTTCCCTTGTGAACTGCCTGGAAGGTTTTACCCCTATATGCATGTTTCCAAGCAAATGCATTGGTTTACTAGGCAAAGGAAAAGCACTAGTCTTAAACGGGAAATAAATATTTCTAATTCTAGCTGTAAAACTAGAAGCCAAAATGTGTAGTTGACAGGCATGGAGCCAGCTGACTTCAGATCACTAGCCTTTTCCTTAAAATCAGTCTTCCTATTTCCACATGGAACACATTTTGAGTTAACAATGTGTAGTTTGGCAAAGGGATTGTTTTTTTTTTTTTTTTTGGCATGAAATAGTTGTCTCGTTTTTTTAAAAATGTATTTTCTGCCTGCTCCTCCATATAGTGTATATCAACATTATTTGGAACTTTTTAAACTGTTGTTACTTCGGGAATGTTTTAGGTAATGACTGTTTTTTACTTTCACCTAAATATGAAAATAGACACTTAACATATTCATATGTTTGTGCTTATGCCTCATATAATTCTTAACATCGCTTCAGTATACCTCGGCATGGATATCAAGTGGTGACTTTACTATATCGCATACTTCAGGAAATAAGGCTCCCCCACAAAGTCATTTAAATTTTCTTTGATGAGTATTTTTTTACAAGGTTTATTGACAAGGTACAATCGGGAAATAAATCTGGCTGTTTCCTTCTCTTCTCTCTGTCAGAGCCTTAAAATTGAGTCATTCTATTCACAATGTATTTATAGCACTGGAAACAGGAGAGTGGAATGCGACCCATTCAAACATTTGCAGGCTGTTTCCCTACTTCTGGCTCCCACCACAGAAAAGTCAGAAGAGCAGAAATGCAAATTTTCAGACATTGGTTCCACATGAAATGGGCCAGACCGCTGCACCAGCTACTGTGACGAGACCAGATAGGACCACTGCCGCCTACACATAAAGAAGACCATTAAGGAGAACTTGTTTATTTCTGCTTCTGCAGAAATCATAAACACCAACCCTGAGCCTGACAGCGCAAGCTGTGTCCTGCAGTAAATTCTAGGACTTTGCCGGCCATTCTAAGCTGCCCAGTAAAAGTTACTGTAGCCAAATCCCCTATACATTTCATGAAATAATCCCAGTCAGAAGATGGTTTCATATTCGCACACAGCGGGGTGTGCAACTGCCCATAGATCACATGCAGAATCTGAAATATCTATTTTATCAAACCTGTGCAAATTTAACCATGACCCTTCTCCAGACAATAGGCCTTCATATGCTTTGCAGCTCAGCAGACACCCAGGAATTTTGTTTGGAAGTGATAGCTACTGTCTATGTAATATTTAGGGCCTATTCATGAAGCATCTGGCAGAAAATAAAAGGGTTTTCTCTACTAACATATGCTAAAGAAGGATGTGGTCCTGGGCTGACTCCTCCTCCCCTGATTTTTTGCAAATAGCACAACATAAGAGACGGTTGTTTCTGGCTGCCCCGCTGCCTGTCGTGGCTGTCAGGCGAAATCCCATGAATTATTGCTCTTCCAGATGTAAGAGATTTTCAGGCCGCCTTAAACGGCCTGTGGTTTGTGGTCCTGGAGAGGAGAGAAACGAGATTAAGCTCTGTCTCATCAGTGCAATCTGAAAAGATCACACAGAGGACTAATAATCAGGCTTCTCTCCCAGAGCCAGACGTGAGAGCCATGTGTTCCTGTTTCAAGGTGGTGTCACATTAAGCTTCTTGGAAGACAGTGATTAAGGTCAAACAATATTTGAGGGAGATCAAAAAAATTTCTTTTTACGTGTTCAACCCTCTTCTGACGCTTCCTTGTTGCATTTGCTTCAAGGCGAAGGACGGATCGTTTTCACGGATGGCAAAGAATGAGACGTGGATTTAGTCCTGCGATTCAAAGTTGTCAGCATTTCTCAACACAAGGTTAATGTGAGAAAAATTAGAAATGTTCCCATAAAATTATAGCTCGACTGTTCGTTGTAAGTTAGAGGATGCATTCATCACCATCAAAAAAAAATCAAGTGTCACTTTTGGTTATCTCTAAAGGTCAATTTTGAAGTCTGATTTTTTTTTATATATATTCTATGAACGTGTCATGTGGGTCTGGAAATATTCATTAAAAAAATCAGCAGGTGATAGTTATGCTTTCTGATATGTAGAGTTTTTTTAAAGACATGTTGGTTCAGTTTTTGCCTCGGAAAATGCACTCTTGTATCCCCCCACAAGTGGTAAATATTAGCAGATTCAATAACCCCGGTTACCAATATTTAAAGGTTTTCATAACTATTTCCAGAATGACTCAGAAAATAAATCACACCCACCCCCAGTATGTACAGTTAGAGTCCTCGGGGAGAAAACTTATAACTCATTACATTTCTATTCCCTTTGATCAAATGCTATATACAGCACCTGGATATTATAATTTTAAATAATAGTTATGACACAAACTAGGATAATGCTTAAAAAACCTAAGAATCTGAATATGGTTACTATTAGTTCTTATCAGTTATGGCAAGGAGAAATGGTGAGGGTTTTTGTGGCATTTTGCTAGAGCTCCATTAGCAAAATATTAATTATAGATCAAGAAAACATGTTTTTAAAGAAACACCTGGAAATAATCAACAAATATATATGTCTTAGATCAAAACATAATTGCCCCAATTCAACCTGTATAACTTTTTTTTTTTTTTTTAAAGATGTAGCCTGTTTAAGTAATGGGGTAGGCTACCAGATGGAAAACCTCCCAGGCCAGCGTCTCTTTTCACTTCAGCTCAGGCACCTCACAAAGGTTCTCTAATGGGGGATCCCAATGAAACAGTGATGAAAACCACAGGTACAAGTGGCTTACATGAAAGCATTTATTGCTTTCCATGCATTGCATTATAGCGGAGTGGAAAAAAGCCCTTCTTTGGAAATGCACTAATTATTCTACACTGGTTTGCCTCAAAGTCGTTTTTACTAGGGGATGCAAGTGAAAGATCACAGCTGAAAAAAAGGGATCGTCATAACTTGGGTAGGCTCACAGGGTCTTATGTTCTGTGTGAAGTTGTCTTGAACTGAAACCAATGCTCCTTGAGGATTAAGGGACTGAAAAGCAAAGGCTGAAGCTGGTGTAATTTAAGCCCGGAGATTCTCTGGCACAAAGGTGCAAAGTGGACTAAGCCCGTCTGACCCATTCCTTGTTCAGTAAAGAATAATTTTCCTTTAGAAAGTTTTACACTATTAACATTCCAAGGGTGTTATCATCTTTAAAGCAAGAGGTCCTCTCTTGGCTTTTACTATGTGTGCATTGAGTGCCTGCAGGCATAGAATAAGTGGACATGGTTTTAAATTCCGGCGTATGAGACCCCTAAACAACCCTTTGTATATCAGTAATAAGAAAAAAAAATTAAAAATTCATAATGATCATCAATGACTTGTATTTTCTTACTTATGTTTATATTTTATTCCTTAAATATTTTGTGGAGTTTTTGTTGTATTTTTGCTTTTTGTTCAGATTCTAGGGGGGGAAAAATGCTTATTTCCAAGTCAGTGAAATGTAAAAGTATTATTTATCCTTTGAATTGGCAAAAATCGTTTCTGAGCAGTGGAAAGCCACTTAATTCTAGGCATCTATTTTCTTACATGCAAGTTCAGTCAAGATGACAGCTCAAGGAGGGCTTCATTCACTCCAGGTTCAGTCATTCATTCAACAGCTATGAAGCTCCTACTGTGTGTCTGTTAGGAACGTCAGCTACAATGGTGTAATAATACACATAATCCAGCCTTCCTGTTTAGTGAGACACACACCTATTAAATTAAACATCAGCTAGCTATTTAAACTACAATTGTTACTTCTGCTATTCAGGGGACACATAAGAAGGCCATGAGAATATGGAAATCACATGAAAGTGATTTTTTGCAGATACTTGTGGTTGTAATCAATGATTTACTCCAAGTAACTGAAAGCTTTATTTCTATAGTTTCTTTTAAAAAATCAAAACCCACCTTTAACTATAAACAAAGATTTGGAAAGGCTCAAATTTATGTGTCCGAATTCTGGGTTTCGTATTTAGTTTCCCACGTCAGGTAGGAAAACTAGTGAGTGTCAGAAGATAGTATTTCCAGAATAAGCCATTTCTAAATGGTTCTTACTGATTACATCCAAACCCCCTTTGAAAAGCCATATGGAGACAATAGATCATCTTAAAATATCTTAAAACATAAAACCAAAAATCCTTAGTCACAAAACCTGAAGTTTAGCTTTTGATTCTTCATCAGATCACATCAATCTTCTACTCCAGTCCTGCTCAGATTTTCAGCCCTTATTTCTAATCTCCTCTTTAAAGACAAAGTGTAGCATCGTTTCTTACCTCTAATTTGATAATGGTTCAGATGTCTCATATCTTGATCTTTTTCATCTCTTTTCTTTAATGGAATGTACCAGGGTGACACTGGTTAATAAAACCATACATTCAAGTGTACAACTCAACAAAACATCATCTGCGCACTGCATCATTCATTCACCCCCTTCTGCCCACTTTCATCTCTCCCTTCTCCCTTCCCCTCTGTCTATCACCATACTGTTGTCCATGTCTATGAGTCATATATATTTTTTGTTTAATCCCTTTAATCTCTTAGATTTTACTTCTTTTGTTTTCAGATTGTTATTCTATTTAGCTAATTTTTTTATGCCATTTACATTTCATGTCTTCACT
Organism: Myotis daubentonii; assembly: GCF_963259705.1. Lineage (NCBI taxonomy): Eukaryota > Metazoa > Chordata > Mammalia > Chiroptera > Vespertilionidae > Myotis > Myotis daubentonii. The sequence goes on along the minus strand of NC_081856.1, from coordinate 12,772,102 downwards.
GAAGAACCACTGAGTAATGATTTGGTTAACTTTAACAATGTTGGTCAAACTGAATAGTATCAAGTATCCAGATCATCTGTGTACATAGATCAAATAGGCTTGTTCACTTTTCTTTTGAACCACTCAGCTCAATTTCCCTCAAGTATTTTCAAGTTCTGGTCCCTCCCAGCCACTCTGATTCTGCTGCTCTTGAATTTGAACTCTTCACCTTTATTGAGTTCACCTTCACTCAACTTTCAAATCAAATTACTCATGACATAAAAATTTTCAAGTATTCTCCCTCTAATGTCCAAAGGACTTACTGATTTTCAGATTTTCAGAGTGAAATGTTAGTTTCCTGAACATGCATGATGGCTAGAGAACATTATAATGAGAGAATTACGGGAGCAGTATTTGTTTTAGAGGTTACAGCTCCTGGTTTAAAACAATGTTTACTGTATAACGCTTGCAAAAATATAGAAAAACATTTTTAAGTAAATGAAAACATGTAATCTAATCAAAGCGGGGGTTTTTAAATCACTTTTCTTGTATGTCAAATATCCTCAGGAAAAAAAATTATTTTTCTTTTGTTAATTTTAAAAAGTAGCATGTAAATGAAAGCACTACTTCAGGAGAATAATAAAGATGCTTAATCACTGTATTAACTTCTATTAAAGGTTCTTCTCAAGTCAAACTTGATACCTTTCATTATTGAAATTTTAGATTTTTTGAATATTTTTATAGGAATTATTTAACTTCCCCTCCCTCAATATTTCTGAAAAATTTAAACATACATTTTTTTTTAACTTACAAGGGCCTCCACATAGGCAATAATATCTCATTACTCCATCATTATTCATTCATCATAAAGTAGATAGTGAGCCCCTACTATGCATTCTTGGGTTGTATATTGAAAAATCAAAAGATGTAAAAAACAGCAACCACATCCTCAAGAATCTAACATGTTCTTTTAATTATTCCCAATGTTTACTTGAAAGGGGAATTCATTTTAATGTTAGGGAAGTAAATTTTAAATAATGAAATAAAAACTTGTCTCAGCTTCATATCACATACTCCAAAATAAAATGCAGGGATTTGTGCATTATTTAATACTAGAGGCCAGGTGCACGAAATTCGTGCATGGGTAGGGTCCCTAGGCCTGGCCAGTGATCAGAGCCGATTGGGGCCTTCCAGCTGCTGGCCGGGGCCTTCCTTCCCTAGCTGCCAGCTGCTGACTGGGGCCACCCCCTTGTAGTCAGCGCATGTCATAGCGCGCAATCAAACTCCCAGTCTCCCAATTGAACTCCCGAAGTAACACTTTGCATATTAGCCTTTTATATATACAGTGGGGCCTTGATTTATGAATTTAATTCGTTCCAAGACCGAGCTCGTTAAGGAGCTCGTTAACTCAAATTGCTCTATCAACTCAATGTAAAAAATCAGCTGAGAGACAGCTGGTATCTCAAAAAACTCGTTAGTCGGAACACTCGTAAGTCAAGGCTCCACTGTATACTAGAGGCCCAGTGCATGAATTCGTGCACCAGTGGGGTCCCTTGGCCTGGTCTGCAGGATCAGGCCAAAGTCGGCTCTCCATCATCCCCAGAAGAGTCCCAGATTGTGAGAGGATGCAGGCCAGGCCGAGGGAACCCGCTGGTGCACAGTCGGGGCCAGGGAGGCATGTGGGAGGTTGGCCAGCAGGGGAGGGACAGCAGGAGGGCTCCAGAGCATGTCTGGTCCATCTCACTCAGTCCCGATCAGCCGGACCTCAGCAGCAAGCTAACCTACCGGTTGGGGCATCTGCCCCCTGGTGGTCAGTGCACGTCATAGCGAGCAATTGAGTGGCCTTAGCATATCATTAGCATATTATGCTTTGATTGGTTGAACGGCTGACTGGTCGACCCGACACTTAGCATATTAGGCTTTTATTATATAGGATAGATTTTAGAAACTCTAGTCCATACTTTGCTGTGGATATTAATTTGGCTCTTATAGCAAATGGTATTGCATGCTAATATCACTGCACACAAGTGCTACTACCTATTGCATCAAGTTCTTTCTTTCCTGCAAAGTAATAGAAGTCAATAATACTGTAATGACTATGTACGGTGCCAGGTGGGTTCTGGGATATCAGAGGGAACGCTTTGTGAAGAATATAATTGTCTAACCACTATGCTCTGCACCTGAAACTAATACAAAATAATATTAAATGCAAACTGTAATTGAAAAAAAATTAATGTTACAAATTTCCTTTGAAGGCATGCCAAGTAAAAGCTGAAAGTATGAATCTTGAAAGTATTCCAGTATCTCAAATTTGCATGTGATGGTGGAAGGAAGGGATAACTCTCTCCCGGGTTTATGGGTTTCTATCTGTAAAGGCTACTTTGGCCAATGCTTCCCATTTATAACTTTAAAATCCTATCTTGAAGGTTCAGACACCCTCTCTAGCAGTAGAAGTAATTCCATTTCTATACCCCATGTGCCTCTTGAGGCCAGATCTGCCAGTAATGCTTAATTGGGTGGAAGATAGTGGAAAGTACCAGTTTATCATACAGGCAACTGCCACAGAACTTTCTTGCTTATCTGAGGTTGGGCTGTGTCTGAGTTCAGAGATGAAAGGTCAGTTCTTTATCCACTAAGTCCCCTAGACATTCCAAAATCCCCAGTACATTACAAATTTGAACAGTTTAAGCTCTCTTAAATAAAGAATCTCCTCTCCTTGTAAAGTATACAGTGTATATAGATACAGTGGAGAAGAAACATGTGAAAGGTCACATCTATGACCTTTTAACATCAATAGTTTTATTTATAGCCAAGTGCTTAGTCTATAGGGCTTAATATAAAAGCATGAAGAAAGACAAAGATAACTGGTTAGCTTTATAATAACTATCCGGCTATATAAAATTTGTCTTTTTACTATTGAAGGGAGAATAAAAATGATAAATAATTAATGTGACAGCTATTTTAAAGTACAAAATAACACATCTCAATCATTTTTAATTGAACATATTACACTTCTTCTAGATACCCTGAAATAATCTACCAGATTTTAAAGGAATAGGTTTATTTAGTCATGTGTGTTTTATTTTTATTCCTATCTGCTTCTTTGAAACCTGTTTGGTGTCTTACTGTATTTAAAATTACACATGGGAGCCTGGCCGAGTGTCAATCTATGAACCAGGAGGTCATGGTTCGAGTTCCAGTCAGGGCACATGCCCGGGGTGTGGGCTCAATCCCCAGTGTGAAGTGTGCCAGAGGCAGCCGATCAATGATTCTCTCTCATCATTGATGTTTCTATCTCCCCCTCTTCCTTCCTCTCTAAAATCAATAAAAATACATTTTAAAATTATACTAATAAAAGAGAAAGATGCAAATTGACTGTAACTTCCCAATGTCAACCAGCCAATCAGGTGTGAGCATGCAAATTAACCCAACAATGATGGTGAGTTAATTTGCATATGCAGGCGCTGAGCGGCTGGGGGTAGGGTGGCCACTTGTGCGTGCTCCGGCACCAAGCAGCCTGGGTCCCAGGGATGAGCGTCCTCGGGACCCAGGCAGCTCTGAGCCTGTAGGCCGGCATGTAGGCCCGGAGCGGCCAGAGTCCCGGTACAACCCCCAGCCACTCTGGGCCTACGCATGCTGAGCAGCCGGGGGGGGGGGGGGGGGGGTTGGGACTGGACAGCAAAAAAAATCAAGAGCGCGGGGAGCACCAGGAATTCTGGAAATTGTAGTTCTGGTAGCAGCCCCTGGACCAGAAGCGGAAGCCCAGAGTACGGGGAGCCCCAGGAATGCTGGGAGTCATAGTTCTGGTGGCAGACGTGCTGTGGGATTTCCTAGACCAGTGATGGCGAACCTTTTGAGCTCAGCGTGTCAGCATTTTGAAAAACCCTAACTTAACTCTGGTGCTGTGTCACATATAGAAATTTTTTGATATTTGCAACCATAGTAAAACAAAGACTTATATTTTTGATATTTATTTTATATATTTAAATGCCATTTAACAAAGAAAAATCAACCAACAAAATGAGTTCGCGTGTCACCTCTGACACGCGTGTCATAGGTTCGCCATCACTGTCCTAGACACTAGAGCAAAGTGAGCCTGGAGCAAGTTATTGTTGCAGGTGGGGGATGGAGGGAGAGCAAAGGTGAGAGACATAAGTAAAGTCAGAGTGTCGAGAAAAAATTAAAAGAAAGATATCCTGCAACTTCTAGGAAATCTCCACCAATGGAGCAAAGAAAAAAAAGACCTCTACTATTCTGTGAGCACAAAACCAAACTGGGTTGGGGGTCTTAGACAATTTGCTCACATGATTGCAAAGACTGACAGAAACCCCCAGATTGGAGAGGGCTCCCCTGAGGGCTCCCAGATTGGAGATGGTGCAGGTCAACCTGAGGGACCCATCCCCCGTGCACGAATTTTCATGCACTGAGCCCCTAGTGTGTGTGTGTGTGTGTGTGTGTGTGTGTGTGTATGTATGTATGTACATAGTGACCAGAATGACTGGAATGACCAGTTGCTATGATGCTCACTGCGGCTGGCCAACCGGACTGATCGGGGGCGGGGCCAGCCAGTCAACCTCCCGTCCTCCCGTGTCCCCTGCCCCCTGCCGGCCCGGGCCTAATCGTCCCGATCGGGACGGGCTGGATGGACCCCACCCATGCATGAATTCATGCACCGGGCCTCTAGTAATAAAATAAAACTATACATGGGAGAGTTGTAGATTATAGCAGTCAAAACCCTTTTTCCTGGAATTTTAGTAACTTAGCAAATTGAGCAAACACAGACATATGCATTCATTTCAAAATAATTCTCTAGCACTTTGAAGAAATGCCCAAAGGTGCATTGGGAGAAGTTCAAAGCTGTGGGAAAATCCACAATGGGAGTAAAGTATGAAACAAGGCTGGAAAGTAGGCCACACGGGCTCCGTGTGACAAGCTGAAGAGGATGACAATCTATGGGGAAGGTTTTCTGGAGAATAGAGCCTGACCTCAGTTCCTGACTCCATTCTGAGAGTAACAGGAAGCTATTTTGGACTCTCCTTCCATTATCTCCAGAGAAGAGGGCCACTCTGCTTTCAACCCTCTGAAGTGGGGAGATAATCAGAGCCTAAGAAATTGCTGTCTTTTCTCTTTCTCTCTCTCTCTCTCTCTCTCTCTCTCTCCCCGAATGTACTTCTCTGCACACCCTTGCTGGGAGGGAGCCTTTCACTGCTATGGTGCCCTTTGTTCAGTTTCTTATTTGTTAATTTCATTCATGCTAAAGTAATAATGGAGACTAACAGATAACCTTTTATTTATAACTGGACTTTCCAGAGACAATGTCTTTACCCAAAAGAAGTGACTACATTGGTCAGAATTTCAAGTGCTCTCTGTATCTGTGTATAGATTTGTCAAGATGCTCCTCGGACTCTGTTTTAAGGTGAAGGTGGTCACTGGGACTCTGTCTTCTAGTTGTGGATTCTACCTCTGCATACACAGCTGCCCTTCCTGGTGTGATAGAGGAATCTCTCTGTGAATGACTGCCAGCACTTTAGAGACATTCCCCGCACTGCTGTGTTTTCTAATTAAAAAGATACCTGCTTAGTCATTAAAGAAACAGTATTAAGTACCAAATGGTTGGTAAAAGCCTAAAGGATCAGAACGATAAGATATGGCTTATCTTCTCGTAGTGGAAGCCCAAATTCTGGAGTGGGCAGACCTGGATTGGATTTCCAGTTACAGGCCCATTTGATTTGGGGCTCTAGCCAGAGGGGAAGCCTCATTTCTTTAAAATGAGGACAACACAGAATCTGGGTGTGGTCATTGTGAGGCTATAATGGGTTCACTTCTGTCAATTACAGGGCTGGTTTATAGTACACATTCACTTAATCTCAATGATTAGTATTGCTGAATTAAATGTCATTTGTAAGATGGGAAAATAAGAAAGTCAAGTTTGTTAACAATATTTAGGTGATCCATTACAGTCAAATATATAGCTGATTATTCTCCTTTTTGTATTCATTTCATGTGTCTAATATTTATCAGTAAGTAGATTGAGAGAGAAATCTAAGATATATGTAGAAGAAACAATGATAATATGTTACTAGTGAGATTCATTTCCTTTAACTATAATCTCCTTGAAGTCTCTGGAAGGTGACTATTTTAACCTCCCTGAGGAGGGAAAGGGGAAAAACTTGCCCACATTTTTTACGATTGGAGATTTGTGTCAGATTGTATTAGAGAATCGTGCTGGTGTCATACAGAATCAGAAATGGGGCAGTTACCAACCCTCCTCTTTCACATCCTATCCTCTGAGGCCCACTGCCAGCTCTGGAGAATTCTCATCCCCTCTGTGCTGCACTGAGTCATGCTGAGAATGAGAACTGGTCCAGGTATATGTTGGGACTTCAGCGTCACCAAGACCTGAACACCTTTATCACGAGGAATAATTCCTGGCGCCCACTATCCTCAGATTTTCCTCGTTCCCATTCTTTCCATTTTCGTTAGTCAGTTTAATGACTGAATGTCTACCATGCCCCAGCCCTGCACTGGGCCCATCTGGAGAAACTGAACAGAGACCAAGCCATAATCCCTGCCCTGGATGAGGTTATAACCTAAACAAGGGAGAAAACACGAGAACCAACAAAAGCACCATCTTCGGTGAACTGTTATTTATTTACATTGTAGAAAATCGGGTATCTAGTGTTTAAAAATATAGAGTGTAAAAGGTCTTGGATGCATGCCCAATGGACACAGACAGTGGAGGGGTGAGGGCTTGTGCTAGGGGGTGGGTGTGGCCAAGGAAAGGTCAATGGGGGGAAAAGGAGACTTATGTAATACTTTACACAATAAAGATTTTAATTATAAATAAATAAATAAATAAATAAATAAATAAATAAAGTTGTTTGGGCGTATATATATATATGTATTATATATATATATATATATATATATATATATATATATAGAGAGAGAGAGAGAGAGAGAGAGAGAGAGAGAGAGAGAGAGGGAGAGAGAGAAAGAGAGAGAGAGATTGTATGTTGTAGAAAGCAGGTGGTGTTGATTCTTAGGGACTGAGAGGAAGCTCAGAGTGCTTAATTTGTGAAAAAAAAATCATTGCATCGCACACTTTTGCACACTGTTCTCCTATATACTATACTCCCATTAAATCTTGTAAAAGGTGTGCATTTCTTTTTCTTTTGAATAGAACAGATACTTTACATAGAATAGGAACACACATTCCTTAGTCTCAACAAATATTTTAAAAATTTAATTATAAACTTCTAAACAATTAAAAATATCAACGTTTTTTACAAGCATGAAAATAATCTTTATTTTTGTAAATGAATTAGTGCTGATTCTTCAGTTATGCTTTTATTTGTAATAATGTAATTCTATTCAAAGCCTCTAAGATTGTTCCCACATATTTGAGAGATATTATATTCCCATAGTCACCTTAAAGAGTACTTCTCACCCTGGCCAGTGTTGTTCAGTGGTTAGAGCGTTGGCCAGTGCATCAGTGGTTCAGAGAGGATTGTGGGTTCAATTCCCAATCAAAGGCATGTACCTGGGGTGCAGGTCCAATCCCCAGCCCTGGTCAGGGCCCATGTGGGAGACAACCAATCGATGCCCATTGATGTCTCTCTCTCTCTCTCTCTCTCTCTCTCTCTCTCTCTCTCTCTCTCTCCTCCCTCCTTCTCCTCCTCCTCCACTTCCTCCTCCCCACTCCCTTCTACTCTCTCTAAAAAGAATCAATGGAAAAAATATACTCACTCCTCAGGTGAGGATTAATTTAAAAAAAAAATAGGAGCACTTCCCACCAGAAAAGTCAGCATTAGAGCTGCTCTGAAATTTCCATTTGGGTCTCTTATTTTTTGTGCCTACAACAGCTTATTAATGATGTCTTGAGCAACAAGCAATTGCATTCATTGTATTCTCCTGGTATTAAACTGTATGAACATCCTTCATTTTTTTTTTCGTGAAAATGTCATTTCTGTGTATGATTTACTTCTTAAAAATGCTCAATTTCTGCTGCTGAATATAAAATGCATCTAACTCACAGAAAAAAATATAGCACCAAGCTAAGCCGATCCTAAAAATTGTTTTAAAATTAATTCCATAGGTATCATGCAATTTCCCCAATAAATATACTGCCAAACAACACATAGTAAATAGTATTACATTTACTCCTCTCTGTAGAATTTAATCCTGTTGAAAGCATACTCCCTTGAATTTTCCTTAGAATTAATGCCACAAGGTTCATCTCCTAAGCTTACCACATTTGGACTCCTCTTTCTCTACCCTTATTAACTAAGAAGATTCTGTAACATGTACGAATCTCTGGAAAGCTCTTGTTCATTCTTTAAGTTCAACCCCAGAACTCTTTCTTTCTATACATCCTCTTTCTCAGTGTAAACAGATTGTCTGTTGTGTGTGTGTGTGTGTGTGTGTGTTTTAAATATGTTTTTATTGATTTCAGAGAGATGATGAAGGTGGAGAGAGATAGAAACATCAATGATGAGAGAGAATCACTGATCAGCTACATCCTGCACACCCCCTCCTGGGGATCAAGACCACAACCTGGCATTTGCCCTGACTGGGAATGGAACCGTGACCTCCTGGTTCATAGGTCAATGCTCAACAATGGAGCCACAATGGCAGGCATATTGTCACAGTTTTAATAACATAACTCTTAGCACTTGCTTCCAAATCCAAGAGACAACCAGAAATCTTAACTTACAGGTTCCAACCATTTCCAACTGATCCTATAAGAAGCCCATTCATCTGTGAAGGCTTTTTTCCAAATTCTCTACTGTTCCCGTTGATTTGTGGCAGATTGCCCTGCTTTAATTTGTATGGCTTTATGATAAACCTGGATAACGAGGAAAACAAAACTTGACTTAAAGTGTTTTTAGCTGATTGTCTTATAATCATCTGAATATTGTCTGTATCAATGTTTATATTTTCTCCTTCATTTCAGTATCGTTTAATTATATTTTCTTTTTTCCTTAATAACACTTGCCAGAGGATTTTCCACTGTTTGGTTTTGCTTCTGGTTTTGATAGTTTTTTTTTCTTTTCTGTCTAGTCAATGGATACAATTTTCAGTTCTACTTAAGAAGTGTATTTTTTCTTTGCTTTCCTCATTTTTCCACTCTCACTCATTTTACTTTAAAAATAGTTTTAATTACTTCCTTCTGAATAGGAAATTTTTAAATAACCTAAACCAAAATACAAAGTTAACATGTTTCACAGTGTATACATATAACTAATCATCACATTTTACACTGTAAACATCTAATAATTTTGTCAGTTATACCTCAATAGACATAACAAAATAAAATGAAAGCATTAAAAAAGTGAACAAAATTTCAAAATACTAAAAAATAATACTTCATGTCAAGAACAGTTGTGTGTGTGTGTGTGGGGGGGTGTTGTTGTTGTTGTTGTTTTTAAAATTCTCTTAGTAGGTATGTGGGTTTTATCACATTGAGTCATGCTAGCCGATTGGTCTGCAATGAACCTATATGTAGATGGTCTTCCATTATATAATTTGAAGAGCAACAAAAATAAAGCTTCCCCAAAAATATCTCCTCTGGTACCTTTGGCCAATGCTCTCCATTCCCATGCAAATTGACATCCAACTGTAAGGTTCTTGGTAATTGGATACCAATAGTGGTTGCTCTTCTCAGCTATCATCCTCTAGCTTAAACATACATAACAATGGCTGAGAAAGCTGCTTCTTAGCAGACCCAAGATCTAACCTGGGGGCTAAGATTCTTCAATTTAAATAACTATTCCAGTTGATTAGGAGAGCAGTCATCCTAGAACCTCTGAAAAGTACTGCTTTGGGGATGAAAGGTGAGCCCTTCATTTCCCTGGAGCTCTCTCCTTATTTGCATCTCAGCACCTGACTTCCTATTAGCTGATAATCTCAGACGAAGGACAGGAACATCTCAGAGAAAAAAGGCATTGGAGTGATGACCCAGGAGGAAGCAGTTTTGAAGGCACCGCGCCAAGAAGGCTGCCAGTCACTTGTTGCTCAGGCAGCAGTGTCCAGTAGAATGGTGGGCAACGATGGAAATGCTTCATATGCACATTCCCCCCTACAGGGGCCACTAGCCAGGGGGCATCTGAGCACTAGAAGTGTGGCTAGTCCAACCGCGTAACTGAATTTTTAGTTTTATTTCATTCAAATTCGTTTTAATTTCAGTGTGTATTGCCACATGTGATAGTGGCTATCACATCTGACAGCACAGGGCTGGGTTTTGTCAGAGGCTGGCATAGGGATTTAGCAAAAAGAAAATTGGTATTAAATTAAACAATTTCTAGTTCAGCTTTGTTATTTAGGATCACAGTATCAAGTCTTGATATCATGCTACCCGGGAGAGTTGTAAAATTGGTAAAATGTATTTACTAATAGTTTCTCTCTCATTCTGCCAGTCAAATAAATTCCCTTCAATACAGAAACCATTGAAGTATATTTTCAAGAAATCTTAGTGACAGTTTGGCAAATGATAGGTAGAAGAAAAATATTGGTGGTAAATGTCCTCAGTATACTCTTCAAACTCTTTCAAGCTAAATTTTCAAATTGAAAGTTCTTTTATTAGAAAATTAAAAAGGATTTTTGAGTAAGGCAACATTATTTTGATGGCTAACACAGACACTGATCACATGTCAAGGAGTGTGTTCTGTACCTTATATGCATTATTTAATTTAACCTAAATAACATCATGAGGAACACTTGCTCTTAATCACATGTTGAGATGAGAAAATCGGAAATCAGGGAAGTTAAGTAACCAGCCCAAAGTTGCACAGCCAATCAAGTTGAAACAAGGCTGGAGACAGGGTCAGCTTGCCTACAGATCGCTATGCTATGCCTCCTCTTTCTGTTTAATCTTGGAGTATCAGGTTTGACAAAAACTTTCCTCAGATGTTTTGTAATTTAAAAAGTCATTTATACTGTACAGTAATTAAACTAATAACATTTACAATAACAATAATTGCTCTTTAATACTAATACTCTTTCTAAATATGGTGATTTCCACCACAATCAGGTCCTTCAACTCTATTGAGCATCTTGGTAAGTAGGGGTTGGTGATGATGGGTCTGAGATAGATTTGAGAGCTGAGGAAAGCTGACCTTCAAGAGTGGGAAGAGCCCTGGCCAGTTTGACTCAGTGGATAGAGCACTGGCCCATGGACTGAAGTGTCTCAAGGTTCAATTCCAGTCAAGGGCACATCCCTCAGTTGCAGGCTCTATCCCTGGCTCTGGTCAGGGTGCATGTGGGAGGCAACCAATCGATGTGTCTCACATCAGTGTTTCTCTCTGTGTGTCTCTCCCTCTCCCTTCTACTCTCTCCAAAAATCAATGGAAAAATATCATCAGGTGAGGATTAACAAAACAAAGAAAAAGAGTGGGGGAAACTGGAGTTCTTGATGGCAGTTCTGAGCTAGGAAATGAAGAGGAGACATGGGATTGGAGAGCGAAGGGAGAAGAGAGAGGGCCATTGAGTTTTATGAGGAGGAATTCAACATGGATTAAAGGGCCAGTGGTGGCCCGGGAACATTTTAAAATCAGAAATAACTCATATCCAATTTACTTACTTTGTTGCAATAGAAACCCTTCCTCCTCTCCACCTGCCCCCCTTTAAAACATTATTGAATTTCACTAAATTTACCAATGTTTGTGAGTGTGCTTTTTGCTTGCTTGTTTTGTTAAGAAAACATCATTTCAATTCTGTGCTAGCTCAGAAACCTGGAAATACACTAGTAAAGAATGCAAACCTCTCTTCCTGACCCATCTTCCACTCCAGTAATTCACAGAATATCTTATCTCAGGTTTCTGAGCTCGCATAATTCAGTGTGTTAGCTATTCTTCCCAGGATTTTAGCATCTGTGAATTATACATGCTTTCAAATTTTTCATCTAGGTTATGGATAATAATGCTCATAGGACAAAGCAAATAGTAATGCTTTCTAATAAGAAACTTTTCCAAGTTTATGCTAACCAATATTTTACTGGTCAGAAAAATGTAGGCAAACCAAAGCATCTGAAATTCAGTGGACCACAAGGATTTCTCGTGCACAAGCTGCCATAGAAAGACTGAATATCGTAATGCTGGGTAGAATTGGAATGCTTCTGAGACAGTGCCTGATTTAGTGCCCATACCAACCCTCCGTAGTAAACTAGGAAGACAGCATTGTCCCCATGTTACAGAAGAGCATAAAGGAGGACACACAAATAAGGAATTCACATCTTTGCTTCAATAATTGCCAATCCTTACTTTAATTACCCATTCCAGAAAGTTACCTAGGAGATGAAAAGTTTTATAACTTATTATATTTATTTCCTCCACATAGAAAAATTGCCATTAGTTCATTTCACAGATATTTATTGAGCATCTACCTATGCCTGACTGTCCTAGGTGTTTTTTAAAAAGCATCAAACAGAGGTCTGTGCTTCCATGGATATTTTGGTGGGATTGAAAGAAAAGAAACAAACATATAAATACAAGTGATGATATTTACTAAAAAGAACAATTACGTAGGGAAATGGAACGTGTGGGTACACGAATGGCGAAGGGGGTGCTTCCTTAGATGATAGCGGTTGGGAAACCTCTCTCTGAGCAGCTGCCATCTGTGCAGAGACCTGCGGAAGCTGAGTCCACCTGAGGAAGCTGCATCCCAGGCAGTGGGATCCGCAAGTTCCATGGTGCTAAGGGGGAAGTGTGCTTGGCTTGTTTAAGGATCAGGAAAAAAGGTGAGGCTAGAATGGAACACATGACAGAGTCGTGGTGTGGTAGTAAGTAGGTCAGATGGGTGGGGGACCCCACCAGACATGGGTTTCTAAGCCGTAAGAAGTATGGATTAACCATCAGAAGGACTTGACCAGAGGAGGGACATGATCTGACATTTTTTTTACAAGAACCCCTCTGGCGGTTGTGCCCAATGTGGCCTGTAGGAGCAAAAGTGGAATAAGGGAGACGAGTGAGTAGCTACTGTGATAATACAGACAAGACATCATGGTATTCAGACTAGAGTGCTAACGATAAAGGTGATGAAAAGGGCTCTGAGTTTTGGATATTTTGAAAACAGTGCCTCCGGAATGGCTGATAGCGTTGCATGTGGGGTGTGATAGAAAGAAAACAATCAAGTATTATTTTGTCCTGAGTTCGCCTATTACTAAAACGGAGAATCTCCGGAAGGAATCACAGACTTAAGATTGAAGGAGCTTGTTGGACACGATGAGATTTGGATACTTATTACATAAATCCACCTGGAAACTATGAGATGCTTTCTCTGCATAGGAATCAGAAGCCAATTCTGGAGAGGTGTGGGCTACAGGGCGGGTGTGTGTGTGTGTGGGGGGGGGGGGGGCCGCGCGGAATGTGAATATACAGAGAATAGCTAATATTTAAGGCCTTGCGAGTGGGTGTGGTCCCTTAGTGAATGAGAGGAGATGCAGAAGAGGATGGAAGACTAAATCTGGGACCCTCTCACAGGGCCAGAGAGCAGGGAGGGCTCACAGCTGAGATGGTGATGGAGTGGCCAGCGGGGCGGAAGGCAAGATGAAGCATGTGTTGCACATGGCCAGTGGGTAGCTTGTGTCACAGCAGTTTCTCAGTTTCTCAAAACCGCTGACCATCGTCCTTTGATCCCATCAGCTCCACTTCCCAGAACTCAGAGCCAGAATGCTTGAAGAAGTGAGAAGCTTTCATACAATTAGTCACCCATCTTGACGTGGTGTGACCAGGAACCTTCTCTTGAAAGTTAGACCACAATGCATGCTTCACTGCTCGGGCTCCCCCAGCTAGAGCCACTCGGGCTGCATTTAGCGCTGACCCTTCTTTCATCTCAAATCCTTGAATTAGCTAAAACTAAGCTCTTATTCCTCATCACTGCCACCCACTGAGCAGAGCTAGACCTGTAATTCCCAGGAGATAGAGAACAAAAAGAAAGATTCTGGTTCGTAAGTTTATAAACAACCAACTGTGTGTTAAAGGTTAAATACATTTAGATGTGTGTGGTCACATCACTTTCTGTTTGCCAATCTCATTTTATATAACCTGGACCAACAAAACCAACACGAGGGGAGACGCACAGGTACAAGGTCAATTCAAGGGTTCAACAAAGCGCTCAAAATGATAGAATCAGCAGATAACATGCTTCACAGGTTGCTAAGATACCTTAATCTGGGAAAAGAATCAGAATTAAGTTTTTGTTAAGAGGTTTATCATTCCCTATCCTGATCCTTTGATAGAGATAGTCTATAGGAATCTTAGCTTAGCAATTAGATGGCTGATATAATTGGGGGAAAGTTTTAAAAAGGGTTTGAACAGAAAGATAATAGCTTAAGAATTTGAGAAGTCACTTGGGGAGAGTTGGGTCATCTTGAAGTTGCTTTCGGCAAGTTTAAGCTATTTTAGAAGATTTTTCTCTTTGTAAAGGAAAAAAAAACTAAGCAATAATATTCTTCAATGTGGTTTTGTACCTAATGGACTAGTCATGGTCAAGTAAAGCCATTATAAAGCCCATTTAATTAAGAACAAAGTGATATTAATAAATGTTGTTGTCATTTGTCCTTTGTGAAAATTTCTGGTTCTGTGTATTTCACATGCTGCTGTTCACCTCAAGCCATTTAATTTACATTTTACTTGGGAAAAGAAAGAGATGCTTTTTCAGGCTCAATCATCCTTGGCAGTGTCATTAGAAAAAATAAAAGATGAAACCATATTGCCTATTTTGAAAAATATTTGCAAGTTTTAATTTTTCATAAACCCATTGAAAAAGTTGTAAAACAAAAAGCTCTCATAACTCCTTTATTCACATTTAATACAACTTGCCCCATTTGCTAGTAATTTATTCTCTCTCTTTCTCTCAATAGATAGATGAGGAAGAGAGAGGGAGAGGTATGAGTGTGTTACTTTGTGAAGCATTAGAGAGTGAGTTGTAGACATGGTACATCTTGTCCCTAATTCTTTAGTGGATATTTCCTTAGGATGAGGACATTTTTATGCATAACCACAGCACAAAATCAAGACAGTTAACATTTACACAATAGTATTACCCGTGCACAGTCCATATTCAAAGTGTGCCAATTCTGCCAATAAAACACCATGTATTAAAACTATAACTTTTTACCAATCCAGGATATATTTTAGGATGACACATTACTTTTAAACATGCTGCCATTTTAACCTCCTTTAATCTGGAACATTCTTCAGTATTTGTCGTATATGACCTTGACATTTTTGAAGAATGCAGGCTATGGTAGAAAAATATAGAAGAATATCTAAATGTTTATCAGTAAGGGATTGGTTAAATAACATGATTTAACCACATTAATAAAATCTACATATTTATTAAAAGTGAATAATGTTCACTTATTGGGTATGGACATGGAAATATGGCCATGCTGTATTAAGTGAAGCAAACTATTTGTAGAAAAATGTGTAGCATGAACTCACTTTAAAATGTGTGTGTTTGTTTATAATACATAGAAAATTCTATGAATGGTTTTCTTTGAACAGTGTAGATAGATTACATGAGACTTTGAACTTGATGCATTTCTGTATTAGAATATTTTATACTATTCACATTATTTTTAAACTTCAGAATTTTTAAAATTAAAAAAAGATTACAAGCCACAGTTTTCAAAAACAATAGAGAGTAATATAAGTATATGAAATATAAATAGAGATGTGTCACTTTATCTACTGGGAGGACCTGGAAACAATGGTACCCCAAAAACAATGTGGACACGTAGCACCCAGATCATGGCTTCTAAATACCATTTTTTCTCTAAAAAGAGCCATGGTTCCTTTCAGAAATGGCTGACTATGGCACTGTAGCTTATATTCTACTGGGAGTGAGAAAAATAAATACGAAATAATTATATTACACAAGGTAATTATGGATTATGAGAGGTGTTCTAATGAAATATGATGAGAGAGATCAAGCTTTGTTAAGGCGGATAGATAGGGAAGGATTCCCTGAATATGTGCCATTTAGATTGAGGTCCATAGAAGGAAAGCAGATCAGCCATGTGGAGAATATGGGGAAGAGACTTCTAGGCATAAGGAACAGAAAGGAAAGAGCCTGGTTTAGAAGCATTTGGTTGGGTCACGGAAGAGAGGAAGCCGCTATGGCTGGAGCATAGCACTGCTCACTCCTGGCGGTGGTGGCCATCCTGGGGAGAATGTGAGTCTAATGCAGCTGTGGGCAAACTACGGCCCGCGGGCCGGATCCGCCCGTTTGAAATGAATAAAACTAAAAAAAAAAAAAAAAAAAAAAAAAAGACTGTACCCTTTTATGTAATGATGTTTACTTTGAATTTATATTAGTTCACACAAACACTCCATCCATGCTTTTGTTCTGGCCCTCCGGTCGGTCCAGTTTAAGAACCCATTGTGGCCCTTGAGTCAAAAAGTTTGCTCACCCCTGGTGTGAAATGAGGTTGGAAAGATAAGCCTGAACTGGTAAACCAAGCAATTCAGATTGTATTCTGGGTGCAATGGGAAAGTCTCAGAAAGATTTCATGAGAGAGATGACGTGATCTGACGCAGGAGTTACAAAGATCACTCTGGCTGCTTTGTGAAAAACAATGTTAAAAGGCGTGACAATGGAAGCAGACCAGTTAAGAGACTATTGTGAAAACCCAGACAGGAAAAAATGGTGGCCTGCCCAGGGGTGGTGTCAGTTGAGATAAAAAGATATGGATCAATATCAGTTTACACTTTCAAGTTACAAACACCTGGATTTATGTTAGATTAACTGTGTGAGGTGGCTGAGAAAACGGCCAGGTTAAAGGGAGATGTCCAAATTCTCTTCTTGGGATTAAATTTAGAGAAGAAAATCAGCAACTCCATTTTGAGCATGATGATGTTGAGATGTGCTTTGGAAACCAAATGGAAATATCAAATAAACAGGGAAATTTATAAATTCTAAAGGTCTTATGGGGTTTTCTAACTTTTTATGATATTAAGAGACAAGATTTAAATGATAACACCTGTATAATTTCATCAAAAATGAAAAATTAAAGGAAATCTTAGTCACCTTCAGAGTTTCTGCAAATTTAAATAGCACTGTGCTTAAGAAAGATGAAATATTGAGAATTACCTACATGATTTAAGGGGCAAATTATGAGCAAAATTAATTTTGTGAGATAGAAGAACTACAATTGAATAAAGGAGAATATAAGTTAAACATCAGAAATAATTTTCTGAGCAAGAGTAATTCAAATCTGGGCATCTTTTAAGGGCTTATGAAAGATCCTTCACCCGAGACATTAAAAATGAGACTATATAAAGCCTCGTTTAAACGGGGAGAAAAATATATTACAAAGGATATGGAATAAATGTTCTAATAATGTTTTAAAAATTATTAGTAGTATTTATGAAACCAAATCCAGTGAATTAAATGTTCTACCTTTTCCCATAGTAACAACCATAGCTCTTTGTGTAATTTCTTACAGTTGGTGGAGGTGAGGTTAAATGGGCCAGTGTAATATTTAAATGCCCTTTCTGGAAGTTTTTATAATGCTGAGCAGGAAATATTAAGGTGTATATCTCCCGTAAAATGGGGATGTGCCAGAAAGAAGCAGAAAATTGGTGATGCTTGGGGGGAAACTAGATTTGTCTGCACTTGAGCGAAGGCAAAAATAGATGTCAGAAGAGTACAATTTAACATTTAGCTGGAAAACGTCATTGTTGCAAATAAATTAATTTGATCTTAGCTGCAAAGAATTTTCATTCCAAAACAACTCTCTTAAACACAGTCTGTGTGAATATAATGAATTTTGCTTAAAAAAAACCCAGATATATCATTTCCATTTTAAGGTTAGATCTTAAAATCAAATATATTTATCATTCTCTTGACGACTATTGAGTTGTTTGAGGCCAATTGTATTCTTGATACAGAGCATTGGTAATTGTATAAAGGCGTTGAAAATATTTTTCAGTGAGAATTATTTTAGTATACCATTTCCATAAAGGCAGTGATTTCAATTAAAAATGAGCATGGCAATATTTCTGCATTGACACTCCAATTTGCTTGCAAAATAATTTGAAGCAGGGTATAGCACTACAAAGCTGGGAAGCAAAGCCCCTGCCATTATATAGCATTGCACATCTGTGAAAAGAGAGATGCGAGGGCTGGGTAAATGCTGTGAAAAAAAGCAGGAGAAAAATCAGTGCTGGAATGAGTAACTGACTGATGTTGGCAGGGCTCAGTAGGTCATCATTAGGCACGACACAATCATAAGGAAATTCCTAGGGTTAGTCCACCTAATGGGCATGGTACCCAGTAGGACTGGACACTGCATTTACTGCTTAGACTTACATAGGACTTTACAGAATCAGAATATAGTCATCGGGCTAATAGGAAGTGGAGGAGGATGGAATCGTCAAAAAGTAGGATAGTGCAGTGGCCTTGAAATGCTGTAAGTAGAAGATATTCCTGAGATCCTCATAAAACTGCTTTATCATTGAAAGTAAGACCACAGACCTTATAAAACAGAAATCAAAAAAGAAAAGGAGGGAGGGAGGAAGAGAAGGAGGGCGGCAGGGAGGGAGGGAGGAAGAAAACAGCTGGTAATGCTACTTGAGAGAACTTCCATGTCACATGCTCATAATAGAAAGTTCTTCAGGGAGAGTGAAATCCGTGGTCTTACCTCATACGGAAGGTTTGGTGCAGCATCCCAGCTGAGTACCTCTTTATTTCTTAACTCTGATATCATGTAACCAAAGCAGGCACTTCCCCTCGGCTCTCCATCTCGCTAGAACCTCCCTGAGCCTAGACCCCTACATCTTTCCTCTCTTCCAAATCGCATTGTGAATCCCAATAATGGAAAGCAACACATTACTGTACAATAGTTCTGTTCAGTCCTGTTTTACTCATTGTATTGGCTCTCTCGTTTCAAACCACGTCTTCTTAGAAAGACGTCTGTTTTTTTAAAGTGAAACTAAATTGTAATGGTTATGTTGCATATTCCCAGTAATGCAAAACCCCAACCTCCTGGCAAGCAAACTACTGCATTAATGAAGAGCAAGGATGGATGACTGGGGACACACTGCCCTGGGTGTGGACAAAGGTCCCCTCTCCAACCCTTGCTTATCGTCCCTGTTGCTTCCTTAGAGCTTCACAAGGCTTCATATATGTAAGGAAAATTGGTACATCCTCAGTCTTCACTTTTTCAAACAAAACAGTCTCACCTTTTGAAGCCAACAGAATATTGATTCTAGAGCCCTCCCCATGCTGTCCGTCGCCCCAGATATGTTCCAGTGTCTACTTCTTGCTCTAAACATGTGCTCACAAGAACCGAACACAAGGCCCAAATGTGTATACCCAGGATGCAATCTTCTTCTCTCTAGGCACTTTTCTGTTACTTTTACATTAACAACAACAGCCGCGACCAATCAAGCAACTGACCCTGCCATTTCGTTGTTGGTTTATTGAGTTTGCTACCAACAACAACAGCAAAACCCTAATTTCTTTTTATGTGATGCTCTTATGAGTAGATTTCCTACAACCTTTCAATGCACGGTCCTTATTCAAACTTCCCTGCAGGCATTTCTGTTTAATCCAGAAGAGGTTTTGGTCTTCCCATAACATTCTCTCTCTCTCTCTCTCTCTCTCTCTCTCTCTCTCTCTCTCTCTCTCTCTCTCTCTCGTCATCTGCAAACAGGAAAGGCACACCTCCGTTGTTTGTGTCTATGGACAGGAAGTGAGAGCCCTCCAGTCTCCAGGCTGCCTCTAGAGCAGTGGTTCTCAACCTTCTGGCCCTTTAAATACAGTTCCTCATGTTGTGACCCAACCGTAACATTATTTTCATTGCTACTTCATAACTGTAATGTTGCTACTGTTATGAATCGTAATGTAAATATCTGGTATGCAGGATGGTCTTAGGCGACCCCTGTGAAAGGGTCCTTTGACCGCCAAAGGGGTCGTGACCCACAGGTTGAGAACCGCTGCTCTAGCGACTGTCCCAGGGGAGTCTTCACACCCCAGGGGGTTCCAATGCAATATTATCAGCCAGCAGCTTCTTTCCTGCAGAAATAAAAATAAACACATTAGCAAACAATTGCTAATATTCAGTTGCTAATTTTCTCTACAAGGAGCAATTAGCTTACCCTGAGTTGAAAAAGGTCTGTATTTATCCAAGACCATGTACTTCCTTGTTTTCATTGTTTGAAAACCAGTGCAAAGTATTTTAGGGCCTACTTCTTCAGGACTAAATTTATTTTAAGTATCTCATCCACCTTGACCCTGATATCTAGGCCCAAAGTAATGTTAGACCTGAGATAAATTATTCTGGAAAAGTACTTACATTAAAAAAATAATAATGATGTCCTAAGGCATTATTACTGCATATCTATTAAATTCTGCTTTAAGAAGAATCACAGTGCAGATATGGAGAACTATAGAAAATGTGAGAAAATTGTTGCCATCTGATAAAAATGTTTTTCCAGCTGAAGGGATTTTAAAAACTGTTTCAAACTCTGAAGGAAAGGCTGCCCAAGTCAGATTTTTTCATCTTCTCTTTGAATGGATTTGATTTACGAATGTTATTCTAATCATTAATTATAGTTGCTTCTAGCCTATAAGGCCCGAAAATGGAAATCTAGAAGTCACAATTCTATTTCCTGTTCAAATATTATTTTCTACTAGGTCCTAGCCAAAAAATACTAATCACTTAAACATAGTTAATTTATTTCTACATACCTCAGGGTATGTTAGAATAATTAGTATATACAGAAAATAATAGAGAAAAGTATTGCAAAAAATCCTATTTTAATTTTTATTATTTTACATTCAAACCATATTTATGCATTTAAATATTTCCAAATTATTCACATTTTCTAGAATATTAGAATGCTATTTTTATCTTCCAAAACATAATTCCTGCTGAAAACACTAAGTATATTCAACATTAAGACAAGCAAATAAGTAACATACTATCTAAAACATTTTATCATTTGTTATTTGAGCAGTTATAGTAAAATCACCGGAGAGGAATATGTAGTTGCAACCATCCACTGTATTTCCAACATGCTCAGCAACCACGAAATGAATTTCGCATCAAGACCATAATGAGAAAAAAGGCTCCCGAATAATTTCCTATTTCTCAAACGGGATATGAATGAACAGCGAAGGCAGATCATTTCTAAAAACAACATCTCATCCAATGAACTGAATCCTTACAATCTTTGTATTAGGAAACCAACATTTGAAAAAAGCAGGCAATCATTTTTACATGTTCGGGCAATGCTTATTTTGAATAGAATCCATTTCTTTCAGACAACAACAGACTCTTCAGTTTAGTTTTGCTTGTTTTGAATAATAATAGCAACCTTCCCAAATGCAGAATGACAATCTTCCCAAATTCTCCTATGAACTTGTTTCCAGTAGAAATTAGTGGTATTTCCCCCCCTTCTCCATTGTCCACCCGGTCATGTATAATTATAGCTATGAACTCTGTGACCATTCATGAATATTTTTTTCTTGTGACAACCCTCCCCTCAGTTAAGTTGAATGAAGAACTTTACTTCTTTGGGTTTTGTTCATAATGTTAATATTGGACCTCACGCCTTGTGTCATGGTTAGTTATCCATACAGCTGTCTTTTCTGGTAGTCTGGGATCCAGCTGCCTAGCTTCTTACGCGGGGGCATGTCATTTAACCTCTTTAAGTGTCACTTTCTCAAATGTGATATGAGAATAAAAACGGTGTGCACCTCATGGGGGTGATGTAAGCACTGAATCACGTTATGAATATAAAGCGCTTATAATGGTGCCTGACATACAGCAAGTGCTCAATACGTGTTTCCCGTTATTAGGTGTAAAATCTCTACTGTGCATGACACACAGTATATTACCAACAAATTGGAATTTAGACCATTCCTATCACCCCCTTAGCCCGTATCCCTTCTGTATTGTGGATTCAGTTATCATGCAGTATGTGGCATTTGTTTATGACTTGATAGTAGGGTCTCCTGGTATATTGTGGTTCTCTTTATATATTAAAAATAAAAGGTTAGGTGGGAAAATAAGTTTGGGCAATAGAGGACACGTGGAAAGAGCCTTCTCAGTTTCGTGAATATATTATTGTGCGTTAGAAACCTCGGACAGCGCCATGCAACTCTTCTAATGCCTGCTCGACCCACTCCCCCATCCGCACCTTTCCTGAAAACAGGCTTTGCAATGTTGGCCCATGATAGTACCTGCTTGCTCAGTTTCCACGCCTGAGGGAAGTGATTGGCTTTCCGGCTGCTTTTCCCATCTTTTCCCAGCACACCATCTGGGTGGGTGGACTATGGGGGTTTTTGTCTTTATCCATTGACCTGGCTTACGTATTCATGCTGTTGACTGATCGAGCCACCTCCTCCCCTGCTTCTCAGAGCCAGCAGTGGGGGGTCCCCCTACATGCAGGGACTCTGCTGTTGTTCACAGCCTCTCTGAGGATGGGAGAGGCTGCGGGCAGAGAGTTGTCAGGGAAGCAGAAATCCTGTCTTGAAGAAAACACTGCTCCTCTCCTCTCGTCCTTCCCCATTCTCCAGACCAGCAGAGCCAGGCTCCCTGTCACATTCTCAGCTGGAGGACAAGCTTGTGTGGGGGGAAATCTGACCTGACAGAAATCCTGTGAGATTTTCCCCGGAAATTCCTAAGGTGGCGTTTTCCACAAGGGTCGGCCATTGCTGCGGCCCACTAGGGACTGAAGTGGCCCCAAATGAGAGCAAAGCCTAAACCCCTGGAGGCTCCCGAAGAAGAGGTTCGTGAGACCCCGAGTGAAATCCTAAATCGGATATTGCATCTATAGGAAAAACAGTCCATCTATTGATAAAGTAGTATGGGGGCGTACATTTAAGGGAGCTATCATTGGATCTCTCCTTGTTATTAGAGCATTTCATAATAAAATGGGCATTACATTTTTAATGGATTTTTATTGATTTCAGAGAGGAAGGGAGAGGGAGAGAAAGATAGAAACATCAATGATAAGAGAGAATCATTGATCAGCTGCCTCCTGCATGCCCCCTGCTGGGGATCCAGCCCACAACCCAGGCATGTGCGCTGACAGGGAATTGAACCATGACCTCCTGGTTCATAGGGTGATGCTGAAACACTGAATCACACCAGCCAAATTGGGAATTATATTTTTGTTTGTATTATAAAATATATCAATACATCTATATCTACACATCCATATCTATATTATATCTATATCTATATACTGTGTGTTCACATAGAGCTACTATAGAGAAAACCTTGAAGAAAAAGTTTTCTAATAATTCTGAATCCAAGATTTTGTTAGCAGAAGTTCCTAAAAGGACAAAGTATGTAATAAGACAAATAAAGATATCCTCCTTTAAAACTATCGCTATATTTTATTTAAAATGCAAAAGCAAAAATAAATTATTCTGACAATCAAAATATAATACTTCTGGGCCATTCCTGTCACAGCCCCTCCCATTGAATCCAGTAGCTATTTTAGGCCTCAATGGGCTAAATATAGGTCCAAGGAAAAGAGACAGTTCTTTGCTTTGTAATAACCACAATGTAATTGAAGATGAGGTTCCAGCAGGGAGAGGGAGTTTTCTAAAGAGCTGCTTTTGCACACATTGCCACGCTAAGGTGAATATTTTGGAGTGAAGACCTCATGCTAACACTAATTTCACCATTTCATTACTTTCCCATTAGAGACAAACAGCCCTTTAAACACTGTATTGGAAAGTCTCTTTTGTCTGCTTTGCAGAGCAGTCAGTTGCATCTTTGCTCATGAGTAAGTAGACCTTCCATGCAGTGCTCCAGCTCAGATCTTATATCTAGCAGGAAAGGAAAGTCTTGCTGTCTTTCTAGATCATTCTAGCTATTTACAAAAAATAGAGCATCCTTTCTCCAGAGCTCTCTTTTTCAGAATAGAACCTGCAAGCCAATAGCAGCAACAGTTATTTTAAAGCAGTTTGTACAGGGTACATCTGCTTGAAGGTGTCACCTCCGTTCAAGGACCTTATGTCTTTGTAGCCAGGTGAAGAGCATCGCATGCACAGGCCATGTCAGGAATGTGTTAGGTACTGTTCATTTAATCAAAACCTAATTTTAAAAAGGAAAATAATATTTTAGGTTCCACACTTTAATAACAGTAAAGTATAGTTACTGAATAGGTTAAATTAATTTGGGGGGGGGGGAATGTGAGCTGAAATACATTCCCTAAAAGTTCCAAAATCCTCTTTACAATCATTTAAAAGAGGAATAAGGTTTGTATTAAGCTCTCCATCAGGAAAAAAGAAAAATATTAACACCCTCTGTTGAGGTGGCTGAGAGGATGCCTCCCTTTTTATTTCATTAAAGAGCAAATGCCACACAAAGCATTCATTTATAGCAAGGAAACCAATCAGACCTTCCCTAGCACAGCCTTCTCTAATGGGCTTGCCTTTATTGGGAAAGTTTTCATTGAGTGATATTGCAAAAATCAGAACAAACTTCAGTACATTTCCCTTTTCACTTAATCCTAATTTGGCACTCAAATCCATCATTATGGTTCATTTAGAATAATATAACTATTAAGACTCAGAATAAATCTTTTACATACTGAACAGTCTTCCTTTTTATCTTACTGGACTGCTTTCTAAGGTTTTTCTCTTTTGTTCTGAAATAAATCAGAATTAGAGAAATTGGAACAATGAGAATATACCTTAGTGTAAATATATGTACATGAAAAAAAGATATAGCATTGTATTTGTATTATACATTATAAATGTACATATATACATATGTACATATATGAGTATATATATATGTATATTATATATATCCTTTATAATAAAAGGCTAATAATATGCAAATAAACTGAACAGCAGAACAACTGAACAACTGGTTGCTATGATGTGCGCTGACCACCAGGGGGCGCGTTCAGAACATGGCGGGCGTCAGCAGCAGGCAGCAGAGTGCAGAACATGGCGGGTGTTGGCCATGGTGGAATGGTGGAGCAGGTGAATGGGGGTACCAGACCAAGGCAGGGTGCAGGTCACTGTCATTGGGGTGAGCCTCTGAGGGTTACTGAAAATTCTTTGCTCCCACGTGCTGCAGTCCCGCCTGGTGCTTGCACCTGCTGTCAGCACCGACCCCGCTCTCACCTGCTGCCAGTGCTGGAGCCACTGCTTGCACTGCTGCCTGTGCCTGGCACCAGCCCCAATCACTCAGCGCTGCCAGCCCTGATCACCCCTCAGGGCTTCTCCACCTCCGTCTGCTTCGGAGGGGCAATCAGGGCCCGCATCTGCTGCCGGTAGTTGCCCTGCTCGCACCCACTGCTGGCGCTGGCGCTGGCCCTGCTCACACCTGGAGCTGCCACCAGAGCTGCCGCTCGCACCCATTACCGGCGCCAGTCCAATCACTCAGCACTGTCAGTGGGTGCAAGGGGTGACTGCCAGCCCTGCCCCTGAGGGCTTCTCCACCTCCCCCTGCTCCTGAGGGGAGATCAGGGCAGCAGCTGCTGCTTGCACCCACTGCTGACGCTGGCCCCAATCACTCCACGCCATCAGTGGGTGCGAGCAGGGCTGGTGTCGTCAGTGTGTGGGAGCAGCAGCGGCAGGAGTGGGGCTGCCGGCAGACAGGGGACCAGGGGCCGTGGTGGGAGGGTCCAGGCAAGGGCACAGAGGATGGACTGAGACCCGCCTCTATACCCACCACAGCCTTGCAGCCCACAGTTCCTTTCAAGGTGCACAAATTCATGCACTGGGCCCCAAGTATATATATATAATGTTCTACATGAGATAAATGCAAAGTAAGCTACTCTGGTAAAATGATTATTCTTAACCACACTAACTCTTTTTTATTTTACTTTGAAACATTATCAAACATTACAGAAAAGTTGTGAGACCAGTACTCTCAATCCCCTGGGCATATTTATCTGCTCACATCAGTTACCCTCCCAGCACACCAGCCAAGTCCTCAGCCCCACCCCCTGAACCCAGGGCTGCTCTGGCAAGACCCTGGACCAAGATCAAGGGGCAGCCAAAGGGGCCGCATTAATTTTTTTTCCCAATATCATCTGAATGTGATTGAGGAGAGCCAGGAGCTTCCTGATGAGCCTTCTGCCCCAAGACTGATTGTGCGGTCTCCATTTCAAACATTTCCTCTCTCCTTGTCAGGGTCTCAGGAACAGTCCACATCAGAATTTCACACAAACTATCAGTGCGCGCTCTCTCTCTCTCTCTCTCTCTCTCTCTCTCTCTCTCTCTCTTCCTCCTTCCAAAAGAAGCACCATGAGGTTTGTAAAGTTTTAAATTTCATGACGAATTCTCTTTTGAGTCTTCTCTCACAATCAGTAACTGTAGCAAACAGTGGGAGGACAAAAATGAGGACAAAAATGGGAAAATCAATTTTATCTCCTGCAATTACAGGAAATAAACTCTATGGAATATTCTGCTTTATTGGATTGTATGTGAATCATCAAATGAAAGACATTTTATCCATTTGGCTTATTCATAGATTGTGGTTTATTACATTATATAGTAAACTGGAAGATATTGGGTGAGTCATTTAACCACTCACCAAGTTTCATTTAGTAAGAGACCACCTCTGTTGCGCTATACGAGTATGTTATGCTAGAGACTTAGAGAAGAAAAATGCACTTTGTAGCTATTATCAATATTAGTCACAATGCCTCCTTTCATTGTGCTAGGAGAGGGTATTTTGTAGAAAAATAAAACAAGCCAGTAACCTAGGAGGCAAATGATTTGCCTAATGTCGCAGAGAGTTTGAGCCATAGAGGGAGATCAAGGTCTCCTAGCTCCTCGTCTGGTGCGCAAACCAGCAAACACATTGCTCTCATAAATGCATGTGGCTGAAAAGAGGTTCCCTACTCCCCATGGCACACAGGAAGACTTTAGTTATATGCCTTTCAGGGTGAGAAGGGACTTAAAACACAGGGTTGTTTTTTTTTCTCTTCCCCACCATTCTAGAAGAAAGAGCACATTTAAATTAAATAAGACACCTCAGCATCCAGGAAAACCTGGATAAGGGGAAGGAACTATCCAGTTTAACATTTTGTTCTTAAATAAGGAGGAAGGAAGCAGAGTGCTTAGCTACTGAGAAATTGTATGCTATACATAAGAAGTGATGTCTGTCCCCACATCCAGTCATATGATAAACACATGTGCTTGTAAAACAGCCCACTCCAAGTCATGTACTGAAGTGAAAAGAGGGTTGAAGATGTGTTTCATTCTTGGTACATGTTCACAAGCTCATTAAATATAGGGCAACCCCTTTGCAACAGACCAAACATGGTCACAAACTTCCTGAGCCTATTTTGGGAAACAGCACTGCTGGGCAAGTGAAGCTTCAGGCCACAAACCAACCACAGGAGCCACAAGGATAGCTGGATGAATGAACTTGGAAACCTAAACACAGAGCCTGCCATATTCCACCCATTCGGGAAATTGCCCTAATGGTCCATGTCTGACGTCTGAAAAGTGGAAGCTATAAAACTGACACTGCTTCTTGTTCTGCACCCTCATTTCACCTGTGGCTGAAGATTAACCGTTTAAATTTTGGCTGGCTGGGGTACCAATCAGATTTCAGCTCTGTGCATGCACACGTGCATGCACACGCACGCACACACACATACACAAACATACATATTTCTAAATACGATATGAATTATTAAACTGTATTATTTTTAAATATGTTTTTATTGATTTCAGAGAGGAAGGGAGAGGTAGAGAGATAGAAACATCAATGATGAGAGAGAATCACTGATTGGCTGCCTCCTGCAAGCCCCACACTGGGGGTCCAGCCCACAATCCGGACATGTGCCCTGACCGGAATCAAACCATGATCTCCTGGTTCATAGGTTGATGCTCAACCACTGTGCCATGCCGGCCAGGCTAACCTTAGTAATGCCTCAGAATGTCTTAAAGTTTCAGAGCAGATTTTGTTCCAGTATCTGAGGATTGATGTATTTTTCGGGATTCAAGTAGCCTCTTCATTTTTTTTCCGTGTTGGGGTTTCACTGCTCAGATGCCCTTGAAAGACTTAATACAGCGTATTCTGCATCATCTGGAAGATCCCAAACTGCCATTTGATTCGTGCTTACAAACAAATTGATGCCACATGGTATTTCTGAAGGAAAAAAGAAATGGCCTTAATATATAAACCATGCATTCACCCCTAAATGAAGACCAAATGCTGTCATGATTTACTGTACAAAAGGAGTTTTCACAGCAGTTCCCAAAGGGCAAATTGGGGTGAACTGAAACACCACATAGCACGTGGTAACGCGGCCCAGCAGCCCCGCCACAGGGGAGACTGCAAAGGCGGCTCTTTGTGCCAGGGCCTCCGGCTTCCACTCCCACCAGGGACTTGGAACAGGCGCCCAGGGAAGAGGAAATGCAGAGACAGCCCCAGCGGCAGGCACCGCGGAGGCCACGTGCTGCAGAAGGTTTCAGCACAGAGCGTTGTCATGTAATGGGGCAGAAAGACAACCCTGACATGCAGCACAGAATTACAGAAGAGCTCATTTGGGCTGAAATAGCTGACCTGAAAGAAGATCCTTGTCAGAGGCTTTTTCATGCAAAGCAGTTCTACTTAAAAAGTCAATGTGTAGCTATTGTAGATTGAAAGACTGAGAACCTTCTGGAAGCAGGTATCCCATGCTATTCCGCTCAGTTAGGTTTGCGCACAAATGGTGAGACAGGCTGAAAGATGGTTCCTGCCCATGGAGTGCTTACAGCATAAGGAGGGAGACAGGCTCCTAGAGAAGAGTTGCGGTATACTTTGGGTGCTGTATGAGGAAGAGAGGAGCACTTGGCCAGCTTGATACAAAAGAAGGGCGGTATGACCATGAACCAAAGCAGGCTCAGGGGGAGGTGCATCAGACTGGAAAATGGAAGTGGAGTCACAGAGTTGGAGTGATGGCAAGAAGAGGACCCGGCCTAAAATCCACCGGAGAGAGGCTGTCCTCATGAGAAAGGATCAGTCCATCTACAAAACCCCAACACGGTGCTGGTATGACATTTCACGATGCATAGTCTTAGGACATTAGCTGCGGTCTTCTCAACTCAGCCTGTTGTTCGTCTCATAAAATCCCAAAGTACAAATACACCCGTAACATTGCTTTTAAGTAGTGACAAGTAATCCCAGCGTCCTAGAGTATTTCCAGTGATCTCAAAGGGCATTACTAAATCTGAAACACGGTTTTCATTCCTTTCAAAATTCAAAGGGAAAAAGCTATTTGTATGGAAAAATTATTTTAATCCAAGGGGCACCTCTTATGTCCTTCAAAGGGGAGAAAGAGTGGTGCCTTGTCAAGTCAGGTCAGGAACCAGGGCGATTCAGATTGGAAACGTGCTAAACCCGTGAGCTAAGTGGCCTAGTTAGCTGTTGGTAGAGCCCATCTCTCCTGGAGGTGACACTTAATGTTTCCATGCTCGCATATTGTGAGTGACTTATGTGTAACAAGGACTGGAAAAAGTCTCTGCCTCTGTCGCTTGGAGGCCTGTGCTGCGAATCAGCCTGAAAATGGGAATCCATGGTCCAAAGGGCCCTGGTAGTTTGGATGCTTCCAGCTTCCAGTGGGAGCCTGCGAACCAGGGAGGCAAGTTGCAGCACAAAACTGCACCGTCTGCAAGCTTCCAAGAGAATTCAAAAGCAATGGGACCGTGAGCTCCAAGGACTCCAGAAACCTGATGAAGTTCAACAGCTAAGTGTCTGACATAGATTCCATACTTGGAAACGGGGAATTTATCTGTAGTAGTAGCTATTCTCCCAAGCCCCTCAAAACTCATGAGATTCTATCGTAATTTGGGCACAGAGAATCTGTGATAAAAATCCACGGAAGACAGATGTATGACATAAAAAGATCAGTCCTAATTGCAGTTTATGCTGGTGTCGGGGAAGGATCCTGCCTCCTGGAAGGTTATCCAAACTAAATTCCAGCCCTTGGAGGGTGTTCTGCTTTATTTATTGTTCTGCAGTATTGCCTGCCTTTCCCTCGTGTTCTTTGTGCTTAGGAAATAATCTGTGCGTGTCCCTTTATTGTAGGATAGCTGCTGATTTCAGTGACAAATGGGTGGTGGGGTATTTATTCATGTCTATAGTGTTGCATTTCTTTTTGCATTCTTTAAAACTGGTGTGGTGGTTACTAGAAAGAAAGGAGGAAGAGGAAGGTAGAAAAGAGTAAAGGGAGTATAAATGGTGATGAAAGGAGACTTGACTTTGGGTGGTGAACACACAATACAATATACAGATGATGTATAGAATTGTACACCTAAAACCTATATAATTTTATTAACCAATGTCATCCAAATAGATTCAATTAAAAAACTTAAAAAATAAAACCTTATAACTGCATTCCCCAGGTTGTGATAGAAGTCAGGCAGAAATTATTTATAGGGAAAAATGAGATTAATATTTTAGTTTGAATGTCAAAAGCTGAGGGAACTTGGGCAATATAAAAGGGTCATGAAATCACAGGCAGCATTATCTGTAGTGTTTTATCTTCGTATATAACTAAAAGAAGATTGAGAATTCACTTTTTAATGTGAAATATATATGTAACTTACTAAAACTAAATTGTTTAAACAAAATGAAAAATTATCCATTAGATCTTTTACGTTCTTTGCTTTTTATTCATCTCACCTCTTTCTTGAAATCTCATTCCATAAGCATGTTTTATTAATGACCTATTAATAAGCATTCACTTAAAACATGACTGATTAAAAAGTAGACCTGACTTTAAGTAAGCGTTCTGAAAATGTTTCATTTATTGAATTCATCGAGGTTTAAGTTCTCATTTGTATAGCTAGAGGCTAAATTACAGATACTCATGCTTGTTTTATCATTATAATGAAAGCAGTGCTCTTATTTGCAAAACTAATTAAAATTCTACTCTGACCCACATAAATTAAACCTTTCCCCCAAATAGATTACTTTCAAATCTTTATATAAACTTTACTGTATATGTGTGTGATAATGAAAGTATCTATCTTTAGTGTAACATAATCAAGGTTAAGAGAAAGTAAAAATTAGGTTCAGACTTGTTAATACTGCAGGGTACATTTTTAGTACCCTACAGAGAGGATTAGCCACACGACTCCCATTAACTTTAATGGAACCTGTATGGGCAAATTGTATGCTGAAAGTCCTAGGAAGTTAAGCGTCAGTAGAGTTTACTAGTTTCATTTTTCCTCTTTGGAGCTTTGGTTTTGACTACCTTTACTTTCTAATGGTCTGGAGGGAAGACATGCCAATAAAAATGATTAACATAAATGTTTTCAAGTTTTATAAGCCCACATTTTCTATGCATACATTTGCCCAGAATTTAGAAACCTGCAAACAATACTTAATAGCACTGGAGATCTAATTAGCAAGTAAATTCAACTAAATAAAGGACATACTTTTAAAATATGAATATAATCATATTCTTCAAATATGAATATTATAGCATTCTTTATCCCCTACTGCTTATTCATTTTTCACATTCCTATTTACAATTATAATAGCAAAACCAAAGACTGAAACTATTTCATTATAATACATTTTAAATATCTTTGTAACCATATTTAGGTGTTTATATTTGAAATAAAGTGAATTTGGAATTTTATACATTGGTCTTATGAAAAGATACACATGAACAATTAAAAATTAAACCGTACTCCGAAGGGGCAAAAGGAGCCCAATTTGTTTCTCCGCTATCAGCAATACCTCCCCACAATTGTGCATTCAATCACCAAACTACATGGTGACGTTATAATCAGTTAACCAACCCATTCGAAACATGTTCAGTATAATAATGAGTTTACATTCACCACACAGCACACACAAAAAAAGATAAATGAAGATTTCTTCAATGTCAACTCATCCAGGTGTTCATAGCACTGCTAAATTTGGAAACAACTAGGTATCTTTTAATTCTCTTTTCTCCACCAAATATATCTATCCATATTTAGAATTTTCTAGAAATGGACCTTGAACATACTCTACTAAGTGAAATAAGTCAGACAAATACAGTTAAGAACCATGTGATTTCAATCATATATGGGATATAAAACCGAATGCAACAGATGAACAAACAAGAAAAGCAAAGAAAAGCGCATAGACACAGACAACAATATCGTTACCAGAGGGAATGGGTGTGAAGTGCTAGCAAAGGATAAAGGGGTCAAGTAAATGGTGATGGAAGAAGATTTGACTTTGGGTGGTCGGCACACAATGCAGTAGGCAAATCATGTATCTTAGAATTGTACACCTGAAACATATATAAAACCCTGTTAACCAGTGTCACTCCAATAAATTTAATAAAACGAAAGAAAATAAAACATTAATTGGTTATTACATGAACCCTAGAAACATGCATACTATCAGTGAGTATTAGTGTGCTGCAAGAAATGTTAGCCATCTAGTCTACTCCATCATTTTATTAAGGGTCAGGAAAAACTAGAATCAAAACCTCTTGACACTTCATTCATTCATTGCATAATATTTTATTGAGCACCTACAATGGCCTTGCACAATTTTAGGAAATGAGTTAAAATAAAAAACAAAACATACAAAATCCTTGTCATCTTAGATACAACATTCTAAATGGGAAGATGCAACAGAAATGGAAATCAGTAAAGAAAAAAGACAATTTCAGATTGTGGTGCATACTCAAAAGTATTTGGTGTGATTTTCACCAGTTAAGAATGCAGTATTGAGTATTTCTCTTATCTCCTCTGATAGCTCCTTTTCTCTCCTTGAAGGTAAAAGTAAAGGAGAGACTTATCAGTATATGTACTTTCATTCATCTCAGTGGTCAAGTTCCCTCCAGAGGCACCCACATATTCATGAGCCATCAATATTTGCCACGCTGTGTTACATTCGTGTTATGAGGTTGTCTGGTGCCCACTTTCATTGGAGCTTTTCAGTATCTGACTTTTGCAGCTTTAAAGGCTGAAAACCTAAGACCATGTTGTAAAAACAGCTTCAGAAAAAGGTGTGTGAGTAATAATTCTCCAGAGCAAAGCGGTTGTCCCTCCATGGTTGTTTCTCATTCTGCGTGATTTTTCTGTGTAGAGAACAAAAGAGAATTTGAAAGATAAGTTGGGGTGTGAATCTGGCCCCTTGTCATTCTATGAAATTATACTGACTGTCTTGTCTTCAATGTCAGACAATGAAACCGTTTCCTATAACGAGCAAAAAGAATGCTCAATACTTTTTCATTTTTTCTTAATGCATAATTTATGTTTGGCCCATTTATTAATAACCATGAAGTGTTGTACCTGGAAATCCGGCTCATAGAGGAACAGAATATATAGAATCAAAATGAACATTTCATTAAGCAGATATTATTTTTACATTAAAAATAACTTGCCCTAGTTAGTTCTTTCTGGGAATGTTGGATAAAGTCCAACAGAAATTATTCAATTATTAATATAACCATATTTATCAAATTCAACAGGAATTTCAGCTATATCCTGGTTATCAATGAATCTCAAGGGTAATAAAACATTTTTATAATGACATTCTACCTACAAGAGAAAATATTTCAATAAAGCACCATTTCTGTGAGTTTTTTGAAGGCAGAGTTCTTTGTATATATTTTCCTTGCCTAATATAAAGACACATTATATTGTTATGATGATAAAATCTACAAAGCTAATATTTATAAAATAATTTATGTTTGTGAGGCAACAATAATATAAGTTAGGCACTATTATCACTTCACATTCTCGATGAAGAGAAATTAAATATTTTGCCCAATGTCACTCAGTTGATAAGAGGAAGAGCTGAAACTTGACCTCAAGCATCTAACTATAGAACCCAACTGCTTGACCATGAATTCTTCCACTTCCCATAACTTGTTTAGAATAGACATTCAAACAAAAATGCATTTAAATTAAATTGAAATCCTGATCAATTTATTCTTTGTGATATAAGCCATTAAGAAGACTTAAACTTCTGGATAAATGTCTGGGGTAAAAAGTAAAACATGTAGTTCATATTCCAAATATTATACATATTTCAAATATTCTAGGCCTTGTACAAGTCTGGAGCTGGGAAGGTGTTTAGCAATCAATTTAGTCTAATCCACCACCACCCCCAATTTTGAAATGTGGACCCATTCACTTCTGGGTCCAGAGAGGTGATTCAGGTTACTGAGTGTCATATAACTTGCTAACAGCAACTATCCTAATTTCCAGGCAATAATATTTGAATTATACCTTACTTTTTTTTTTTTACTTTAGTTTATGTATTTATGCGAAAGTGAATTGCTAATATCTAGACCAGCAGTTCTCAACCTGTGGGTCGCGACCCCTTTGGGGGTCGAACAACCCTTTCACACGGGTCGCCTAAGACCATCGGAAAACACATATATAATCACATATTGTTTTTGTGATTCATCACTATGCTTTAATTATGTTCAATTTGAAACAATGATATTGGGGGTCACCACAACATGAGGGACTGTATTAAAGGGTCGTGGCATTAGGAAGGTTGAGAACCACTGACCTAGACTGTTACCTTTATGTACTATGGAAGACAGGCTCTTAAACTGTCCCCTATCTTCCCTACCTCCTGATGTCCCTGACCTTGTGTGATCCCCTTCCCTTGAGTATGGATGAGACCTGTGACTTGCTTTTAACAAATAGAATACGGCAAAAGAAATGGGATGTACCTAATGACATATAAATGATGATGTGATTGGGTCACATAAGATCAGAGGTCCCAATTGGCAGGAGTCTCTCTCATTCTTGCTGGCTTTGATGAAGCAAGCAGTCATGTTGGAAGGCCCACATGGTAAAAACAAAACAAAACAAAACAAAACAAAACAAAACAAAACAAAAACAACAAACAGCTCTAGCCGGTTTGGCTCCGTGGATAGAGCATCGGCCTACGGACTGAAGGGTCCCAGGTTCGATTCCAGTCAAGGGCATGTACCTTGGTTGCAGGCACATCCCCAGTAGGGGGTGTGCAGGAGGCAGTTGATTGATGTTTCTCTCTCATCCATGTTTCTAACTCTCTATCCCCTCTCTCTTCCTCTCTGTAAAAAATCAATAAAATATTTTTTAAAAAAAACCCCTGAGGGCAGCCAATAGGAACTGAGGGGAGCATCCAGTCTGCAATAGCCTGCAAGCACCTCAGCTGACAGCCAGCAAGAAAATGAGACCCTCAGTCCTCCAGCCACATGGAAATGAATAATGGCAGTAACCTTGGTGAATGTGTAAATGGCTCCTTGACCAAGGCCTTGACCGCAGCCTTTCGGAGGGCACAGCTAATCTGTGCTGAGATTCCTGATCCAAATAAATGGTTAGATAGCAAACTTCTGTTGTTTTATGCTACTACTTTTCAAGTAAATTCTTATTTCTTTTACAACAATAGAAAACTAATACATGTAGTTATCTGTATTGTGGATGAAAAATAATAAAATTTGAAAAAAGTTAGAAATTCAAGAATTAAATATTAATTGTGGATTATCAATAACACATGCAAGAATCCAAAATTTCTTTCTAGAGGTTATGAATTATGTATGACTCAGAAATTCACAATCTTTCTAAAAGTTACGTGTACTGTATTAGATGAAAAAGTGGGAAAACTATGATAACGTAAAGCAATTTTAGAAAGTCCCAAATAACAAAATGGTGTCAAACTTTAATATGTACTCACATTTTCAATTGAAAATCTGTATTTTTAGGTTCCTTTATCCATTACAGAATGCAATATTGTATTTTTCTTGGTCTATTTAGGAGCAAAAGAGTAAAAGTGAATAGAAAAAGACATGATTTTTTTTTCTTTTAGGAACACAAAAGTGTTTGGGAAAGCTGAAAATATTATTTTATTCTTACAAACAGTAGTCTAAAAGAAGACCTCCTGAAACAGCTTGTTTCAGAGGTAACACTGGGGCATCAGTTAAAATAGGAAAGTTTTTTAATTGGATAACTTCCTGGCTTTTGCCAACTTTTATTGGTTGGAGTGTGTGAACTTTGGAACTCTCTTTAGAACCGCATGGTTCAGGATGCCTGCATGCATATATGTGTATAGATAATTGCTATGCCTGGTTCCCAGGATATGAGCTGTGTAAAATTACTGTAGGAAGTTGTAAATGATGTATGAAATGAGAAATCTTTGCCCACTGGCAGTACATAGATAGAACAGAGATAGTGATGTGCACTCCCTTCTCTGTCATTTGTCATAGTATTCATAAGGCAGAACATATCAATAAGCCTGTGTGTCACACATGCATACCAAATAATATCTTTTATTTCTCCTTTTTATGATCCCACCTCTTTCTTAAAAACCAGTTTACAAAAACCTTTGTGTGGAAGGTAAATGCAAAGAACATCTATGTTAATGATTTCAGTTACCCAACCCCAAACATGAAATGCAGTAATTCTAAGCAGCCCTGTGTGGATGTGCCTGTACACTCACAGTACTCAGTACAGCTGAGTTTCTGGACTTGCCATCCAAAGTAAACCTTCTTTGTGATGACATATATAAAGGCTTTATCTACAATGTCTAACATACAACCACTTAGAAACATCTAAGGGTAGGATTGACGTTTTTATCTTGTGTCCCAATGTTTAAAAGACTTCAAATGTCCCCTGCTGTTGACGGGCAGAAGCATATAGAAGCAGCATTTTCTTCCTAAATTCGTTTTAATAGAAAACTCCTACGTTCACTTTTACTCAATCCCCCTGTCCAATCCCCACATCAAATATTTGATCAAACAGTTGTAGTAATTAAACTAATACATATTTATTATCCTCTTCTCGCAAAATATACTAGTCCCATAAAAAAAAATCTGAAAACAGGAACAAAACAAAACAAAACAAAACAAAAAACCTTCACAACTTGGCATATACTTCTAGATTACAAAATTCAAGTTTAGAAATTAAAATAAACAGAACAAATACACTAAGGTTGTACCTATATACAAAAATAAAACAGACAGGATCAAGTAAGTCCCAAAAAAGCACATGAAAGAGTAAGCCAAGTATCTTTTTGGTCATCAAGAAGTTGACAGCTTAACAATGTAGAGCTCAAAATACAAGAGGTGCTGTTTTTCAGTGACACCTGAACTTTATATTTCATGTACACAGAAGGAAATTTAAATATTCATGTCATTTCTCAAATATGAATGTGCCAGTTTTGATTTTGTTGAAAAAACAAAGATATGCTCTGGCATTTGACACTTTTTACAGCAAGCCATTGATGATTCACTCTGAAAGTTGTAAAACAAATATTTCCTTACCGAGTTCCTTTATTCTTGGAATCACAACAGATTTTTTTCTTTTGCTTGATGAAGCTAAAAGTGAAATGTCTGATTTTATTTCCCATCAGTAGACCACACAGATATATGTATTCCATTTTGCATGTGAGTCACATAGAGATGATGGTATCGTTTTGTTGCTTTGAACAGAATCAAAAGAGCATAAATATCTACATTTGGTTTATTTGCTAAGTGTAATGTAAATATTATCTCATTACAACAATCTTGAAAGCACTATCCAATATGTTGACCCAATATTGAGATTATATTTAGAATCTATACATTCTGACCCCCACCTTTAAGATAAATACACAGACCACTTCTGTTGGGTTCAGGTCTCTTTCTCTTCCTACTGGGCACTTGTCCCATTTTTGTGATGGATTTTTGACACTAACACACTACTACCCACTTAGCTCCTTGTCCTTTGACACAGTTCTTATTACTCTCATTAGCGTAAAGAATTTCTCAGTTGTGCCCTGACCGGTTTGGCTCAGTGGATACAGTGTCGGCCTGCGGACTGAGGGTCCCGGGTTCGATTTTGGTCAAGGGCATGCACCTTGGTTGCAGGCATATCTCCAGTCGGGGGTGTGCAGGAGGCAGCTGATCAATGTTTCTCTCTCATCGATGTTTCTAACTCTCTATCCCTCTCCCTTCCTCTCTGTAAAAAATCAATGAAATATATCTTAAAAAAATTTCTCAGTTGCTCTTTCTCCATCTTTTTAATTATCTGTACATGTTGAAAATTTTCATTTTCATTTGTGATCAAACACAGAAGCTGGAAAAATTCTGAGAGGACCATCTGGGTGGACAATTAAGGAACCACTTGCTCATGTCCATACATCAGATCGTTATGGCTGCCATCCACACAGAGAGGCTGCTAAACAGAGTTGGCGAGCACATATTTCATTTCCCTGGACAAATGAAACATCCATACTTCACCCACCCCCAACGGCCATCAAAACAGCACCGGGATTCATTGACATCAGGACAAAAGGGAAAAGTCTGTGAGCCAAGGAAAACAGGGTTCACTTCTGATATTGATCAGATCCTCAGTTAAGCCAATCAGTAAAACCACTCTCAAATGATCTTATTTGCTCTTAGGTAGGGCTAATTATTCAAAAATTACTATGAGTTGTATCATCAGATTATACATTTTTTAAAATTTCTCTTCGTGGATATATAAGCCTGTCAAAATCTGCATAGGACTTTATGGCATTCATAACACATCCACATGAATCAGTAGATCAGAGATTAGGAAATTCTCACATGGGCTCCAGTTGACTCAATCCAGTTGAAATATTTAAACCCACACAGTGAGAATGAGACTTAAGTGTAGGTTACAAGGCACCATAATTTTCCCTTAACCCAAAATTCCATCAACAGCAATTGTCTGTTAGTGAAAATATTTCAGGTTACCTTCGGTTAATCAGAGAGAGGGACAGAAAATATCTACCGGGTCCTTTTGCTGATTCACAGAATATTTCTGTTCCCGCACCGCATAGACTATACCTCCTGAGCTGTACTTCTTGCTAATCATTTCCCTGATGCCACTCTGGAAATATATATTCAGTTGATATCTAAACTAGACCCCAGAATTAGTTTGCAACAAAAGGTAAATTTTTAACATGTGATAGATCACACGCAATTATAAGTAGAATTTACCCTACACTTCCTTTTAAACAACATACTTTCATGGGGAAGAATTATACTTTTTTTAATTTTAGCTATATGTGATTTCTAAAATTGGGAAAGCAGAGTCTTTACTTTTTTTAGATGCATTGATTCATAAAAATTCACGTTATTTTTTTAAAATATCCCTTTTGGCAGAATATAATCAGAGATTGCTTGACAGCTTGTTTTGTGATTCATATTTTTGCTTAATCTTCATACTTAAAGACAGTTCAACTGTACTCATGGATGGCTTAATCTAACCAATTTTATTATAAGCATGAAGCCTGTCATTTCTACCTATTGCAAATGTTGTTAACTTGGTTTAAAAAAGTGGTCACATCAGCCATGAACACATTATGAACATTTTCCATGCTTGATAAATACTTATAGCATGAAACAATATACAATGAATCATGAAATAATGAAATATGAAATCAGTATTTTGGCTATTGGAAGAAAAGGATTTTTTAAAAAATTTTCTGCCCACCAAATAGCAGGTAACCTAAGTCTTTTGAAATAAGGGATTCAGCCCTCCTTCATGGCAGCTACCTACTGTATTTTCTTCAGGCGAATTTCTCTGAACAGTTGTCAACATTTTAATAATATTTTTGCCTTTTGTTTTCTAAGAGTGTTCAAGAAAAAATGTATTACCGCCTATTAACAATTAGTTGCCTAAATTCTTGTGAAATGTAAGCTGCCTTCTCTAGAAAGCTGAGCTAGTCAACTTACATTTTACAAGATAGGCATTTATTTGAATACTGCACCAAGACCATGCAAAACTGAATTTATCTTTATAGATAAATTATCTTTTTGAAATTTTTGTATTAAAGAGATCTTATACCTTATATGCTAAGTTCTGGTAGTATTTTGATAACACTAGGAAAAATAAACTTATTTCTTAAGGAAATTAAATAACTTTTAAAAATCACCAGTGAAGCATAATTCCCACTTAAGTATGAAATAAAAGGAAATTTTATTACAATTAGAATAAAAACTCTATCATCTGCCTAAAATATGTTTACTATTTTGGAAACTATGTTGTTAAAGCGGACCTGAAGTACCCAGGAAGCTTTGTGTAAGACAGTGATTCATTTCTATGGAAAACCGAGTAGTAGTTAATTAGTGAATTACATATAGAGCATTTAGGTATTTAAAACCCAATGCACCATAAGCACTCAGTAAATGCTCAGTAAATATTATTATTATTCTCAATTATGTAGGAAACCTTTCTTTCCCACTCATTTCGGTCAAAGTCTTGTTCTTTCTTTTAAGCCAACTCATGCCACAACCTTCAGGAAACTCCCCTCAGTTGAAAGTGATTCCTAATCTTTGATAGAACTGTTCTTAAATACCTCACTTGCCTCTTCCCAGTTCTGCCTCCGCATTTGCATAATATATAAAATGCATTTTACCCCATCTCCATTTTCCGTTGAACTTGAAGTGGCTTGAGGTCAGGTTCAACCACATCTTTACCTTTGTCGAGCCCAGAGCAAGGAGCAAAGGGCCTGGCATACCACCAGGTTTTTGTATATACTGATGAAATCAGCCAGTTAGACTTTAATATTTATTTGACCAAATATACAGGCAGAAAACGAGTGAATTAAATGCATTTTATTCTTCCTTTTACAAATAGACACAAAAAATTTAACTAGCAAGATCTTCACTTCACTAATTAAGAAAACTCTTCATTTTGGAGCCATCCTAGAAAGCTTAGCTACCTCAACTTGTATTTTGCAGCAACGTGGGTACCTATCTCATGTGAGTGCCGCACCAAGAACATTTACACCAAACGCAAAACAGAATGTAGGTTCCAAATTCTCATTTAAAATGTTGCTCTACTTTCGAATACTGTAGATATGGGATGTAAACTATGCTTTCCAGCCAAGAGCACAAGAAACAATATTCCAATTTGAATTATTTTAAGGTTTAAAGTTAAATCATCCTTCACTAGTCTCAATAATAGCATTACTAGTATAATGTATAGTATAATATAGCATGATATACTCATTTTAAGGTCCACACTTAATTTATTTTTATTATAGTATACACTTGCTTTTATTCAAAGTCCCCCCTTTTTTTGCCTTTTCTCTTTTCAAATTTTCTTCTCATTTATTTTTAATTTATCCATTCTTTTCGATCCTTAACTAATAAGTGTCTTAACCTAATTACTTTCTCCTATCCTGTTTTTCTCCACTTTACCATCACATTCTCAGTGTGTGGTATACTCTTTTGTCTTTGGAATGATTTAGGATACAGACTCAGTGATTGTTTTATTTAACAATTTTTTTGGGCATTCTGTTTGTCTTCTTGCCCCTCTAGATCCAATTTCCATCCTGAACTTCCCTCTCACTGACCTAGAAGGTAGGCCTTATGGTCTGGATCAATTGGGCTCCAATCCCTCTGTCTTATAATTGGGTATACATAATGGTCCTGACATGAAATTAGAGTTTGCAGTTGCTGCTTGCCCTTCCTAAGCCAGGTATCTTGTAAGCTTCCCTCTCCTACAGGTAGAATTATTTTCCCGCAGTCCAATAACTCCTGGTTCCTCATGCTCTTTCTGGCCTAAGTGACAGCTCCCTCCTTGTTAGTTTCTTTGGTTACTCTTAACCCTGTCCATGCCTTGTAAATAAATTATTCAGTAAATCTTATTAATTGTCCCATTGAATGTGCTATCTATTTACTGATAGTTCAGATCTCCTACTCTGTACCTTAATTCATGCAGTCTTTGTTATATATTGTTTTGTTAAGTCTTACAAAATACTATAGCATATATATGTATTTTCTGAATGTTTTATAAACTTTCCCAGACACTAAGCTAATGTATAGTATAGCCAAAAATGGAATCATGATCTTCTGCTCAAAGTCTAGTACTCCTTTCCTGCAATTTAGTTTTCTCCTCTTCCCTCCTAAATGGCTTCCCCTTGGTGACATCCATCAATGATTGTGTATTGATGGCCTACAGCACATTGTAATGTAGTGAAACGGTATCCAGATAAATTCATAGGAACAACAGATGTGCGTCTGACCAGTAATCACTTTGGCCAAGAATCTCTACCTATGAGCGTAAGTAAGAGGTCACATTTTTCAGTGTTAGTATCAACACTGAATTTAAGGACTGTCTCCTTATGGATCTCTGAAAGCATTAGAATTAGAGTTTTTTTGCTTATTCTTGACAGCATGTTAAATAGGTGGATGGACAAATGGGTAGACTAGACAAGACAAGATAGCAGACTACTAACAGATCTGAGGGGAACAAGAAACACCTAACTTAGATCCAGATGCTGACTGTGGAGACAACACCAGTTCATCCAAAGCTCACTGTGTCAGTCAGTTGGCAATACCAGCAGGTGGAATCTAAAGAGGGAATGTAAGGTTCTGGAGTTCATTGGAGCTGTAGAGATCACCTGGAAAACTGTCCTTGGATAGCAAAACTGTGTGTGTTCTGAAGGAAATGGAGAAACAAGTCCTAGTGAAAAATAGGTGGGAATCTAGATTTCT
Source organism: Myotis daubentonii (assembly GCF_963259705.1). Taxonomy (NCBI): domain Eukaryota; kingdom Metazoa; phylum Chordata; class Mammalia; order Chiroptera; family Vespertilionidae; genus Myotis; species Myotis daubentonii. Next base: position 12,729,737 of record NC_081856.1, on the reverse strand, counting down.
ATGTGCTCTTCAGATCTGCTCTGGAGAGTAAATTAATGTATATCATATGTGCTATCCAGTGCTTGGCACAAAGGGCATGTGTGGCACAGCAAAGGATATTCAGAAAGCTACTGATAACCGTGCCTCTGTTGAGATGGACTCACCATATGGGTTGAGTCTGAGCTATAGGGCAGCAAATCTAAGAGATCCTAACTGAGATAAAAAGAAAACTTGGAATCAAGTCATAAAATCAAATATAAGCATCTTTCCCTACAGACACCAAACAAATTTGCAATAGGAAAAGAATGCCTCCTCATAACCCTTCCACAGGCTTCTCTCCACAGACACTCTGATTCCCTCTGACTATTTATTCAAAGTTCTACATTTATAATACAGATTAGATCAGTTTGTCCCACAACTGACCTGTAGCCCGGAATTAACTGTCCCTTACAAATCAACACCTTTATTTTGAAATCTCAGGTGTAAAGAAATCTGATAAATCATAGTGGGTCATGACATAAAAAGGACTTTTAGGTTTAGTGTCTTCTCCTCAAGATGTTTATCAACCTACATAATCTTTAACTAGTTAAATATTTTAATGTTTTGGGGAACTATCCCCATGAGTTATGGAACTATCCCCATGAGTTATGGAACATTCATTTATAACCATTAACAGCACAGACAAGGTGAGTTTTGGTGTGTTTGTGGAGGGCTGTTGCTTCTGAGCGCCATAGGAAAGAAAAGTGAAGGCACAGGAGTTTGGAACATTATGTTTCATTCATGCCTCTGCAGGGTTTATTCATCCCTCTTAGTGAAAGAAAGGATCAGAAAATGCTGTTCCATTTATTTTTTTTAATCCTCACCTGAGGATATTTTTCCATTTTTAGAGAGAGTGGGAGGGCGGGGAAGATATATAGAGAGAGAAACATCGATGTGAATGTGAGAGAGACACATCAACTGGTTGCCTTCCTGCACATGCCCCAAACAAAGTGGGGGATTGAGCCTGCAACTGTGCCCTTGACTGGAATCAAACCCAGACCCTTCGATCTGCCTGCTGACGCTTTGTCCACTGAGCCAAACAGGCTAGGGCAAGATATTTGTTTTCTATGTAATTCTCAATCTTAAATTATCCCAAAGGCCTTATTTTCTATTGGAACATGACTGAAATTGGTAGTAAAGTTAATCTAGCAATGTAAAGTGGCAAATATATTTAAAAATATATGAAAAGGGGAGTAATAAATGTATAGTAACATATAAACTATTACAGTTCATTAAGATTAAAGTAAGACTAATTAAAATAATGTGTATTTTAGACTTATGTACAAACTTCTAGGCAGATGTATAAATTCGAATCATACTATACAAACATTTATACACAAATATCTACATGTTTATATGACTGTGAATATACATACATAATTAAAGGAAGCATAATAAAAATGTAAATAAATGGTGTTGGGACTTTTTGTCAGGATTTTAAAAAATGCAGGCCAATACAACAAACAATATTCTATAAATGTTCACTTTCCATGTTTAATTGAAAACTATGGTAAACTAGCCAAACAATTGCAAAACCACTAAATATAATGTAATATTTATAGAATTCTGGAGGGCTAAAACCTTTTATAATTTGAAATTATAAAGTCACAAAGGAAAATATTTATAAACTTGGCCATTTAAAACTGCTGAAGAGTAAACAAAATAAAAAGAATGTAGCCAAAGAGAATGTTTACCACAAATGTTAATGTTTATAAAGATTTCTTATGGCCCTGGCCTAGTGGCTCCATTGGTTAGAGCATCATTCAGATATGCCAACGTTTCAGATTTGATCCCCGGTCAGGGCGCATATAGGAAAGAAATCAATCTCTCTTTCCCTTCCTCTCTTTCTAAAAAAAACCCCAAAAACATATATATATATAGAAAGTCCTTGTTTAAAAAAAAAGAATTCTTATAAAGGAAAGAAAATAACTGAGAAATTTAATGAAGTATATTATATGTAATCCAGACAAAAGCAAATACCTTTTAGAAATGAAATCAAACAGAGAAAAATAATCACAGGATTTTATCATCAAAGAACTGCAAATTAAAAGAGCAATAAGGTATGTTCACTTATTAAATCAGGTAATATTTTTTCTTTTCTTTGTTTTTTTCTTTTGCTTTGACTCAGTGTAGGATTGTTGATAGTCTTGGTGCCTGTTTAAATTGATACACATCATCTAGAGGGAAAAATATCTTTTCAAACTATAAAAAATATTTATTTTTGATACCAAAATAATTTTTGAAACTATAAGCATATAGAAATTCTCTGATTCTAAAATAAGACACGATCTTTAGTGGAAAACTTTAAAAAACAAAGAAGACAAAGGAAAATCATTCATGATCATCCATAACCCCACATACAAAATTAACCATAGGTAGAATGTTGGTAAAATTGCCTTAATGTTTTCATATGTATACAAAATATTATGTTGTTGAGCTCATAATATAAAAATGTGTGTGAATAATACAGTTTTGACTTTACTTTTGGCAAGAACCTTTTTTTTTTTTAAGTTTTCACAGTGGTAGTTTTTATTTTTTTATTTTATGTTTTTCTTTATTGATTAAGGTATTACATATGTATCCTTACCCCCCTATTGCCCCCCCCCACACACACACACACTTTTTTATGCTAGATAATCCCCTATGTTACCTCTGTGCCATGATTTATTTTACCCTTTTTTATTATTGGACATTGAGACATTCTTCTCATTTCTACTCTTTAAGTAATAATGTTCTCTATAACAGCAAAAGTTCAAAAACAATCTAAAAGTCTGGTAGTATAGATAGTTTAAATAGAATGCATCTCACTATAAAATTTAATAACAACTCTGCAGTGCAGTGGAAATATGCTTATAATACAACATCTATCCATCAAATTGCAATTCAGAGTTCAGCTCTTCTAAGAAACTTCACCTGCTACATTACATTACGTTCACCTCACTCCCATGTAATGGGTAGGAATTCCAAGCTTGCTCCTGCTCTGTACCTTCAGGGCCTCTTTTTCAGGCACCTTGTGGCACCCAGGAAATATTAATTAGATGATCAATTGAGTAAATTTGTTAATAAAAAGATAAATAAGATTAACAAAGCTTTGTTCACATTCCTCATTCCTTCTTCTCCTAGTTAGTGGTTTTCCTTCTGCAGACAAACTTTTTTCTTGGGCTTTGGGGTTCTAAACATTTGGAAATTACACCACCTGATTCTCTTATGTGCATCAGTGTGAGGGAGTCGGCACTGTAGATATATTGGGTTCCTATTAGCCTTGGCGTACAGACTACCAGAGCTCAGCTCAAGAGCCAGAATTGTCATCAGATAACACCTGTGACAGCAGATGGCAATCAGACATGCTTGTAACATTAATACCAAATTAGAATAGGAAATAATGCATAATTCTCTGGAAAGCAAAGAGAATTTACTAACTCCAGCTATAGACTATGAAAATCGGGCTTAATTTCAACAATAATAATCCAATGTGAGAATTTTTTTGTGTCTGTAGCAGTTAGAAAGTCCTCAGTAATGATGTACAAGGTGAAGTGAGATGAGAAATCTAGACTCATTTTAAATCTGACTCATTTCATTCCTGAGTGAAATGCAGCAGAAGACTTAGGAGGGTGCTTACTCGCTTTAGTCTGTTTCGTCCACGTGTCCTGCCAGCTACGCTGCTGCTGCCCACCTCATCCTGAACCCCCTACCTTATCTAGACTGCGCATCCGGTCCAGCCAAGCATCTCGGTTTTGCTTGTAACTGTCAAAAGCAAGGGTGCCTGCAGTCACAGGCGAGGGCACCAGTCACCCAAGTCAAAGGACAAGGGAGGGATGGAATACTTGTTATGCCTGTTGGTGTTAAAGGGAAAGACTTTCGCCTTTGCTTCTGTAAAATTGTGTAGGGCACTGCCCAGCTGACTTTGACAGAAAGCAGAAAACTTATAAATGAAGGAATGAAAACAAAAACATATAAATCTTGCTTCTTCTGTTGAAGAGATTTTGCTCTTCATAAACGATTCGCCGTTTACATGGCTGTGTTCCATAAGCCTGGCCTATCAGTGTACGCATGCTCGGAATTGTCCCTGTGAGGAAGCAGAATCCTTACTCCAGGGTGAGAGAGGAAAACCCCATTTCACTTCCTGCAAACGAGGCAGTGAGAGCTGGGATAAAAGAGGACTTTTTTTGTTTTCTCAATTCATAATCTCAGACACACATACATGTACACACACATGCACACATACCCAGTAGTGAGATGCAGAGCTTTTAAAGGTTTGAAACAAGCCTGGCATTCTCAATAACCCACAATACAAATTACATGCCTGGCTTTAAACACTCAAATTAGTTTCATGGAATTAATATTTCCCCTACTGCTCTTACATCATAACTTTGGTCACTAAATACCCATTGGCCTGTAAGTTGCTTAACTATAGACAGTATCTCATTCACCATTGTAGCCACATAACAGTTAAAAATGTGAATACCATGCCAGCTATGAAAAGAAACACTACTTCATTTTAAACTTTGTTTATAGATTATTTCTGCCACATAAAAACCAAATTATGCGAGTTTAATGTTTATGTACACAAAAAGTTTATTAACCATAATATTATGAATTACATCTCTGTCTTCAAAGATTTTCCTCTCGGATTTAATTTCCTTTGATTTTAAGTGAATCCTCAACTAAAATAGTTTTTGATGTGAAATATCATTCCTGAGTGTAACGGGCCAAAAATAGAACTTTTCAAATAGCAAATCAATATATACTTAGAGCCACCAGAAGATCCTATCAATTCACAATGATAGTAGTTTCCTGAGTATTTCCACAGTGCCAGGCCCTGTGCTTTTCACCGAATATTTAAAAACCATCCCTGGAGGTATCTCCCCCTGTTGCTATAAGGCCCACTTTCTAGAAGCGGGAAGATAGGCCCGGAGAGGGTGATCGCCAGTCTAGGGTCACACCACCATGTTCATGGAGGCTGGAATTCCAACCCCCTTTTCCCTAATCCCACTCTCATGTACCTGGCCCTCTTGTTTCCTTAATAGTAATTGTGTACCTTCCTGACATTCTCCGTTTTTACCATTATACTCGCCAGCAGGCTGCATCTTCCTGTACCCTGGTCTTCATGCCAGCCTTGGGGAACAATAACAAAGTTATTTTTAACTTAACAAATCGGAATGACCCATATTGGGATCAAAGACATATGGCCTGTGGACGTAAGATTTTAATAGAAACAAATATTTGTTTATTTATTTGGCTAACACTTATTGAGCACCTACTATTTGTAAAGCATCCTCTACATGAAAGCAAATCCCATGCATTTTTAATGAAGCAAGATATTTACATGAGCTCAGCATTCTGCACCTGTAATGGGATTTGTCCCTGGATGTAGCCAGTTTTCACATAAGCTGCAATTCTTATGAGAAAATTAAACAATAAATTTTTAGTGAATGTCTTTTTGAATAAACGTGAATGCAACGAAATAAGAAAAGCAATCATTGATGAACATAGAGAAAGTTAGGCACTAAATCCTACCTAGGGCTTTGTGCATCTTTTTCAAAGCTCTCGGTAGATTCATGCCACTGAGGGTGGCGGGGTTTCCACACCATATGACGAAAAAAGAACCTCGAAGGCGAAGCCTGCCACAGCCGGCAGCTTGACCTGGCTGTACGTCCATCTCTGGTACACTTGCCCATCTTCAGAACAAAATAGCCTAACAAAGTCAGGGGGATTTGGCCACAGGCACTTTCCCCTTATTTCTTTGTAGGAGATGAGAATGAAGGACTGTTTCTCCTGCATTGATAAAGACAAAATTTTTACTCTCTTGGATTTAAAGAAAAAAACATTTTTTTACTGTGTGACTATTAGGGAAGCTCTCAGAAAAGGCTGAATCCTGTCTCTAGCATTCGTCCGCTCTGTACACGTGGGCAAGTCGCTTAACCTCTCTCTCTGCTTCAGTTTCCTTCCTCTGTTGAACGGGGATAATGACAGTTCCCGCCTCAACGGGGAGCTGGGTGGGTGAATGTGACAATGTAACCGGAGCCCTGACCACCATGCCTGGCCATGGTGAGCCCCCAGATCACATTAACTCTGCTTCCAGCAGGCAGCGATGAGGAGCATGGTGCCAAAGGCCTCGCTGTTCCTGTTTCCTATAAGAATTAATCAGCTTTGCGTTCTGACCCCTCCCACTACCAAACCATCTCCCGGTAAAATAAAGTGTTTTATTTGGTAGCAAACATTCCTCCTCTGTGACCCTCCAGGGACAGGGAGGATAATGACTAGAGACAGAGAGGTACCCGGGCACCTGGAGGAATGAGGCTCAGTGAGATCAGGCAGCCCCAGGGGACAAGCCCTGTGGGATTCCACTTATGGGAGACGCCTAAAGGGTCAAACACAGACAGAGAGTAAAGTGGTTGCCGGGGCTGGGAGGCGGGGACAGGGGAAGTTGGTTGATGTTCATGGTTATTAGGTTTGTTTTGTGAGGTGAAAAGGTTCTAGATCGCTGTCCAGCATTGTGCCTGTGGTTAACAGCACTGTCCTGTGCACTTAACGTTTGTTAAGAAGGGAGATCTCACCCTGGACTGGTGGCTCGGTTGGTTGGAGCGTCATCCAATACACCAGAAGATTCCGGGTTCGATTTCCGGTTGGAGTGTGTGTGTGTGTGTGTGTGTGTGTGTGTGTGTGTGTGCGGGGGGGGGGGGGCGGGGGCAACCAATCGATGTTTCTCTCTCTCACATGAATGTTTCTCTCTCTCTCTCTCTCTCTCTCTCTCTCTCTCTCTCTCTCAAAAAAAAAAAAAAAAAATTAGTAAGATCATGTCCTGGAGTGAGGATTTAAAAAATAAAAGGTAGATCTCATGTTATGTGTTTTTACTACAACTGTACAAAAAAAGCATCCTGACCAGTAATAAAGATGTTAGGCCACTAGTGGGAAAATGTGCTTCCTCTACATTCCAGTTGTTTTTACCAAATCCTTGGAAAACAGACCCCAAAAGATAGAGACTAATATTAGACTTAAAAGTGATCTGACACTTTGAGCCAAATTCTCCCAACTTGTCTGTGAGAGCAGCTGGGGCACTCAGTAACTCAGAAGTGTGGCTTCCAGGAACACCCACTTTACACGGAACCAGCATGCCGCACCCAAACTCCTACGCTGGAACATACAGGGATCATCGGACCGACAGACAGGATTTGAAAGGGGCTGTGATTCCAGCCCCTTCAAACTACGTCAACTTAATTGTGTAGCACTCTCGTCTAATCCAAAACATTTATTTCTCAGATTTAGAAGGAGTATATACATTGGTATTGTGGGGTTTAAGAAAACAATGTGTGGGTCTCCTAAATAGAAATAGTGACAGGAGTGGCACTTAGAAAAATTAAATAGGGGCAGCAAGGAATGATGGTGGCAGAAATGGGAAAGGCATAGCAGGCCAATCACAAGTTTGTGTCATTCATTCTGTCGTTTCTGATCATACATACCAAGATAAGGCTTCCCATAGGAAACCAGTCTATAAGCTCACAAATGCAGTTCTCAACTTAGTCAGAGGGTGTTTTTACTGGCCTTATAAAATAAGGGAGGAACAGCCACATCCTTCAAAGGAAGCCCACAGTGATTAAACGCTGCAAACCAGGAGGAGTCAGGGAGTCACACATTTTAAGTTGACCAATTTAGGCACAGTCTCTTCAGGGTATTTTTATTATTATTATTCACAAATAAAAACATAAATGTCAAAGACAAAAACCTGAAAGACTTTGAGTCTCCTAATATGCAGAATTACTGTGGAATTTTTCAAAATTTTCAATGTGATCAGACCCTTTAGTTTTAAAATATTACAAAAGGTGTGTTTAACGTGCTATGATTTGTGTTGGATATTAGTTTTAAAGGCATTTAGGAAATGGGAATGTATAAACAAAAACATTTTAGACCGAAAGATCTGAAAGAGAATCCTAGCAAATAGAGCATCAGTATTCTTGATATGTTTTTAAATAGAAATGTACATGTGGGCACCTGCCAAACACTTAATAAAAGATGACTTCTCAAGGCAACCTGCAAACTCTGGTTGCATCTAGATGTCTATCAGTGTAAATCAGGAAGCTGGGTTCCCCGTTTTTCTAAACAAGCATCCCATCATCTCTGCCAGCTCGGTTCTTGTGAAGCCTTCATAAATCTCCTCAGATCATACTCCCAGATCCCAACCCTCCCAGTGCAGGGAACTCAGCAGACAGCGAGTCCACAGCGGAGTTAGGACTTCCTTCACCGGGGGCACGGATTGCATTCGAACAGAATCCCAGTAGCAGTGCACCCATCACGCTTATAAGCTACCAGGGTATTATCACACTTGACTGAAAAGCACCTTTTCTGTTAGCCGACAACATGGATAGGACTGGACGCTCCTTTTAATGTACCTACATATGTGCTTGGCATGCGATGTTTACTGAATTAGGCAAGGTGGACTTTGGTGAAAGGAATGCAAACTCAGGTTCAAATGGCATAAAACATTTTTCTCCATTTGCCACTGCTGCTATTTAATTTGCTTTGATCCCAACCTGCTAACATTATCCAAGGGGAAGAGAAGCAACTAAGATTCGTTATTTTAGATTTAGTTCTAATACTGAAGGTGTCTGCAGGAAAAAAAAAAGGGGGGGAGAATAGAATGTAGAATTATTTAATTTTTAGACTTCAACCTAAAACGGTATATTAAAACCGGGGAAAAATGTAAACCTTTCCCTTTTCTGGAATTACAGTTGATAGTTTTGTATTTGTTGAATGCATTCATAGGCTCCCCGAGGATGTGAAATGTATGGAAATATATGTGCATCGCTAAAGAAAGAAGTAAATTTATTCTTTCCCCACCTCGTGCTCTTCTTTGCAGTAGAGGTTTTTAATTCAATACAGAGCTGGGATGAGATGGAGCCAATTTCCTGGTCTCTATGTGTGACAAATGCTGAAAGTGGCACAAGATTAACAAATTACTTGAAGTATAGATCTTAAAAGATTTTCTTTCTGTGTCTCTAAATCAAAACTCAGACTTTACTTGAAATGAAGCCTTCTTTCGAATTCAGTCATGATGTAGAATCTTTTCTATCTCTGCAGTTAAGGTGAAAAGATGGGGTGTATGGCGGCAGACTAGCCATTTTTAAAAAGCAAATGTTGTCCTTTGTAGGAAAGCTTACAAAGATTAGGTGTCTGGAATAGGAAGGTATTTTAATTGTCATCTAGTGTCTTGGGTTGATAACTCCAATGTGTGATTTGGTAAAGATAAAAAAAAAATTCTTTTGAAATAAGTAATCCTTCCCAAAATAAAAGCATCAAATGAAAAGCAGGGGTAAATGTTGTTTACTTCTGCATTTTTATGGGTAAAAATAATGTTTACTATGCCAGGTCCTACATAAATATACTTGCTTTTCTAATAACACTTCTTAGCTAGGTTTTAAGTGAAAACTACCAGGCTGGGCTCTTTTACCTAAATCGCAGAATCATGTGTTTGATGTAATCCAGATATCTAACACCAAACAATAAAAACATCTGTGACAAGAAAAGCATGTAACAGTTGTGGGATTGTTTAATTTGGGAGAAAATGGCTGCGTTTGATAATCACCTGCGCCTGATTTGATTTCTCCTCTATGTCGAGAAACTTTGATATTTTGCTAAAAGGAAACAACTGATGATAGAAGAGAGCTGTTTAAAAGATCTCCAGAAACAACGAGTTTGGGATTTGGCTCACTCATTCAGGTTTTTGCCTCGTCATAATCCACCTGGTTTGCTTGGGCTTAAGTGATCTAAAAATCCAGCTTTTTAAAACAAGCACAATCTTACTTCTGGTACCCAAACATGGTTACATGCTTAACATTCCAGAAGCATTCTGTGCAGCTTTTGCGTCTCAGTCACCCAATCTCCTTTCACGTATCTGCTCATGTTGACAGACTATGTCATAATACATCAGCAGAAGATCAGCACCGAAGAACAAAATTTCAGCGCCTGACAGCAAGGGGAAAACTGATTTTCAGTATTAAATTAGGAAAAGTATACCATTACCTCACTTCCAATAAGTCTACTACCTTTAGAAAATAAGGTGTCTGCTCTAATCACAACTATATGCAAAGGCTGTTAGGGTGGTTTATATCTTTGGTGTCACCCTTTGACTGACAGCTAATTTTATTTTATCATATATATATATATATATATATATATATATATATATATATATATATATCATGTATATCTTGGAAGCACATTGAAATTTTTAAAAAATCCTTAATGTAGTATTACATGGGTAAAATATGCCTGCCCAATTTTGGGGGACAGGCTTTTTTATATTAATCAGCAGGAACCTATTGGCCACTGCAAAGGAAATGGCATTCAAGCTCCTGATAAAAGTTAGGGACCTTTTCCTATAAGCTCTTGGTTGGTTTGGTTTTCTGTGGGAACTGAACAATACCTGCAAGGCCGAATGCCTTTTGCAGCCTAGGACATCATCTGCCACTTAAGCTTGGACGTGGCCCCTGTTTGGACGCCCTGCCGCATATGCACTTCCCTTTTGTCTATTACCTTGGACTCGTGCTATTCCCAAATATTGACATCATCTACTTTTATCAGCATTAACTGCTCTGGAGCTTCCCAGGCTTGCGCTCAGCTCTATTTCTTCCTATTGATTATCCTCCTCACTCCAGCAGGTAGCCAGCCAGCGAGGCTGTCCTGAGAAATAGCTTCCAATGACTTTATACGCACAATTTACACGGAATTGTTTAAAGAAGATATTAGCCTCAATACAAATCAGTGAACCTCATTTAGTCAATACTGCACAATTCCGCTGCTGGCACCCTGTGACATGTTAGTCCTCCAGTCAGCTGCTGGCCCCAACCTGCACATTAGCCATAGTATTTAGTTTCATATTAAAATGAAGCCGGGTGGTGGTTTTTTTTCCGCTTTAGCTTTTCTTTTTGAAATCTTTTCAGCCTACTTTTTACATCACCTCGCTTGAGCCATGTGATAGTAATATATTTTGAAATATAAAAACCTGAGATTAAATGTTTGATTTTTGACAGTGTTCTTAAATATAATAAATTCAAAAGGAAATACTGTTAAGTTAAAATGGAGTGTTTTTCATTAAGTCCAATCAAATGGTAGACAACAAAGGATCTTTTATTTGAGAATATGAAGTGAAAATGAAAACCAGAAAACCTTGACTAAGAAAAGGTCCAGCTAAATTATGTTGGAAGGAGGTATCCAGATTGAGCTTGGGTGTTTCTTTTGCTAAAAACGAATTAAACTAAACTATGTTATAAAGAAATATTTTACAAAGGAGCAAAACTCAATGCTTTCAGAAATGAAAATAAGGTCTAAGGACAGTTGACTTTGAAAATAATTCTACAGAGACATCACAGATGAAAAAAAAATTGCCACAGCATCTGATCTTTTCTTATAATCATAACAGGGAAATGTTTTGGGGAAAGTAACACTAGTCCCCGTTTTCTCTTCCATGGATGGCAAGGCTGTAAAATTCTAGAAGGAATGTTTACATTTCAGAATTACCCCTCCTTAAACTCCTGGTTTATGCTAGTTAATGAGATGATATCCAAATGTTGAAAACAGGAAAATTCAAATGAAAATCTAAATGTGAAATATAATATAATGAAATAACTAAGCAACATAATACTACTCCGAATGTTTGTGCAAATATTGCAAAACGAACTGCAATACATTAAAATTCTTCAGTGGTTGTGTAATACATAAGTGAAGGTTTACATAGAAAAAAGCTTTAGCTATCAGAAAGGGATCTTTATATCATAGCGTCCTAAATTGTTGACTTAGGAACATCACTAACATCATGGAGTGTGTTCTGAAAAGTTGTCATGAAATCTACTGGCGTATTTCTTTGTAAATTGAAACAGGTAAGAATAAAGCATACTGCTCAAAACCGCCTATTTGTTATCTAACGCATCCTCTAGCTTCCGTGGCCGAGTGGCAGAAAGATTTGGGGAATATGAATGGAGGGCGGGGGGGGGGAATACACATCTCAGTTTGGGAAATTTTTAAGGACTGAGTATCTCTTTTGTAAGCAAAAAGTAATAGTTAAACAAATGACGATTTTAAATGAGTGATAAATAACAGAATTTTGAAAATTAATATAGAACAGCAATTGAAGTAAAATTAGATAGCAAATTATTGTGAATCTTTCAATATTTCCTCTTGTTTACTGTAAAATGTGAAAGGTGATTTTTGTATGACCTTTTCTTTTCATTTCTTTTCTTTTTAAATATCACTAGTTGGGAGCTGGAGCTCAGAATCCAGGTAGAAGAGACACGTTAAAAGGGGCCAGTCTATCCAGACCATACATCTTCTCACACATTTACTGCAAACTGACATATAACAGCTTTTTTTTTTTTTCACAAAGACTCAACAAAGAACAATTCCAGTACCCAGGGAAAATCATATTCCAGAAAAGAGAAATGCCATAGCTGCATATTCAGTCTGCATAGATGCAGGTATGGCAAAGATAATTGTACCATCTGTGTGGGAGAGAGCATTCTACCACTTAAAGAAGTCAGGAATCTAAATATGATAGCATTTAGGTGTGATTGTAGTTACGTATGCATACATGTATATACTACAGGGAAGCACAAATATAAATTCCATCCCAAACTGAAATGAACTAACATTATTAGTCATTTTAGTTTAAAATATACTTTGATGTGTATGTATTTATATATTAAGTGTCTCTCTACCAAAGAAATTATAAGAGTTTCATGCTAGCCCCTTTATCATGTAAAATGCTTATATTACATAAAATTTTATGCCTTACATATTCACATAGACACAAGAACATTCTCAAGGAGGCATAGTAAGAACAAACAATGCACACAAATTAAGATGCCTTTTTAAAATGAATAGCAACAAAAGAGCCTAGTAGACATTTCAGATAAATAACAATGCTGATGTTTTTTTCCGAGAAACTTTCTAAATTAACCATGATGCTTTAAGTGTAAGTGAATGTGGTTTTCAAATTATGTCAAAACATAAAATTTACAACACTGTTTCATAGTAACTTTGAAAAGAAACTGGTTTTAAAGTTTTGATTAAATTTCTAAACTATAAAGGGAAATAATGTTTTGTTTAGTTTATGAAGACCCATCTATAGAGGAAAACATTATTCTAGATTTATAATTTTTATAAACATATGACTGTTCATATTTATGATTCATATCAAAAATTAATATTAAGGTCTATAGTGAATGCCTGCATAGATTACCAAGATGAGGTCAAAAACCTTATGTATCATTTCATTGAATTAGTTTTAGTAGCAAAAAGTGATATACTGAGTCCAGATATTTCAAATAAATCAGTTTTCCATAAATATTCTGACTAGTATCACCTAGTAAGGAAGAATATTTTATACCAAAAATTAACTTTAAAAGTAATAGTGTTGAAATCTATGGAATATTATTCTTTTTGAAGGAATAAACTTGTCCAAACTTAGCAGACCCACCCACCACACCCTCTCACACATAGTTTGTCAGGAGAAATTATGTTTTTATTGCTAAACTGAAAATGAACCTATTAAGGTAATTATTATGTTGTCATCTCTGTAATTATGTAGTTTTTACAATGTATAAACATTTCATGTAATCCTAATTTTACATATTTAACAATATACCATAAGTGCTATCATTATTAATTTTGTATATAGTGGAAGTATTTTAAAATACCACCAAACACATACAACTATCCAAATTCAAAAACAAAACAAACAAAACGCTAATAATTTCATTCAGTTAAAAAAAATCAGATAGCTAATTATTTCATAATCTTTTTATTTTCAATCCATACATATACTTATAGAAAAATAAGTATATAAGCAGAATACAAGATTTAAGGACATTAATATTAGCCTTCTTATACATAGAAAGTGCATTCATGCATCCATTGCATGAATACAGATTTAGTATTATATATAATCTGTATAAATACAGATATATCATTATATAGATCTTGTCTATGTATTTTGTGCAGTGAAGAAAAGGCTTCTCATAACCTAGAATAGAGCAATAAAAGGGTGTGTGTGTGTGTGTGTGTGTGTGTGTGTGTGCGCGCGCGCGCACGCATGCATGTGTAGAGACAGAGAAAAAGAACTGGCAGCTTTACAGAGAGGTGTTAAAGGTAGGCTATTAATATGTTTGAAAAATGTATATGAAGGTATTATATTATACAAAGAAGTATCATTGACAGGTTTTCGCTCTTTCTGTCCCCCCCCCTTCTCACTCGCTCTCTGTGCATGTGGAGTGTGTGTGTGTGTGTGTGTGTGTGTGTGTGTTCCACTGCTAACAAGAAAATGAACATTTGAGATGAAAAGATAACTGTATAAAAATTTAAAACAGGGCACTTGGATTAAAATTACTAAATTAAATTTTAAATCCAATTGGGTTTCCTTTTCTGAAACATGAAATAAGGAGCCTATAAAATGGGCAGGAGATTCACAACATAGTATGAAATTTTTGCCTGACAAATTTTTTCCCATGTAAATATTTGTAGCACTAATACCCTATAGTATTAGAAACACTGAAGGCATACATGAAAATATGAAATAAACCTGAAGGGTTGTCTTTGTAGCAGAACAATCAAGACTCCATGTGAAGACAAAGTTCCGTGTCATTTCATTCTGACTTAACTGTTTCACACCACCTCTTTTAATGATATTTACGTATATCTCCTTGTTGGTTTTTCAAATGTTGCTATTTTGTAAATATTCTAGGGCTGAAAAACAAATAATATCAAGAATTTACATAGCTATCTGATAGTCAATATCTTGACCATCTTGGAGATTATGTGTTTAAATAGTTCTAACCTCAGTAATACTAGTGCTACGGCATTGGGGTGATGCTGCTAATGGCTTCCACAGGGATGAGCCCCTTATTAGTATCATCACTAATCCCGGACTCCCTAGATTTCTGACGCCGTTAGTCTAAAACACGTATCTATATTAAAACAATTCTAGTTAGGAATACAGGTAGCAATGTGGTGGTTTTTCATGAAGTTGACCAGCAGCAGGCAAGAAGTTATCTGGACTTCTCAAGAGGAACCATTTATTCTCTAATTCCTAGGTAATTAACAAGCATAAACCTACACCCTGCACTACCCCCCCTCCCCCAGGATGGTAAACTAGTAACACAATAGGATCAAAGCAGGAGTGGGGGTGATGGAGAGGGGAATACCTTTTTCTTGGCACCACAAAGGGGTGAGGGCCTAATTATTTTTAAGTATAACCCCACCACCCTCTTCTCATGCTTAGCTGCACCGAGTGACACTATTTGTGATGCCCAGTGTGCTGAAACTGAGCAGGTTGCTGTCAGTTTAAAAATGACTATAATAAAAGTGACCATGAAGATGGATCTTGTGATTTTGCGTTTCTAATCAGTCATCTGTGAAGAACACTTTTGCTTTGATTCAGCAGACTTGTGACAGCCATGATTGATAGTGCGCGAGGATGAAGAAAGGTTATTAACTGTCTTCCTATTAAGCTCAATGTATTATTACCCCTCTAGGTGCATCTCATACTTTAAGTTAAAGTACTTACTCAGGTAAGGTCAAGAATGAACTCTATGGAGATGGTATCCATTCTGCTGAAAAGGAGCAAGGCATCCTTGCATTGCTTTTTTTTCAAAATGTAGCATTTAAACTACATATAATTCCCTGTTTTATTCATTAGCTAAAACAGAGAAATTTCCTCCTAACAGCATCCATACTGAAAACACTAAAGGTACAGAAAATGGCTTTAAATGTAAAGTTTTCAGTGCAGAGCTAAGCAACATGTGTGTGGCATGTACACAATATATGCTTAATTAGGTCACACATCGTATAATTTGAGGGTATTTTTAAGTATGGACACTAAACTAGGTTTTTGATTAGAAAGTAATTCTCTGTAGTATATGCAAAGGTTGTTTTAATTTTCAATCATCCATACAATCAAACCTATGAAAAAAGAAATAAAAGCAATTTTTAAGAAACTCAAAAGATCTACTAGAATATCTAATTTGTTTTTTTAATGCAATGCACGAATTTATTATTTCCATCTCATTTTAATATTTTTATTAATATTACATATAGATGAGCATTTAAATGACAGTGTCTGTTCATGTCTTTGACTGCCATACATACACACATCCATTTACAAATAGTATTATAGATCCTGAGGTATTTCAAGTTTTCTGGTAACTGAGGATAGACCCTTAAAGGAAATAATAAAATTTTAAATGTTACCACATCTCCTGTGTTCACTGACTCTTACTGAAACCAAAATATACTAAAAGATTTTTGTACACTTCGTTTAACTTCTCTTTAAAAACATCTCAAAGTTACAAGTTTGGTTTTGGGAGATAAATTAAATATATGCATTTTAATTTAAAATTGTAGTTCACAATCCCCACTGTAAACACCCAGAACATGTCAAATGTAATGTGGAAAGGCAAAAAATATATTTAAGTATATCAATAACTTGGCATTGAGGTATCCATTTAAACTATAGCTACATTTCAGATCCGTGTGCCTGGCGGTTCATCGTGGAACAACTCTGCAGGGTGGCACAGAATAAGAAAATGTTACCAGAATGTTATTAGCATCTCAGTGCATGGAAAGTCATATTATGCCGAAAAGTTTTCTCTAGTATATCATGACCTATTCTCCAGTGTCAGTTATTTACACCCGTTTCTTGGTCTGTAATATATTTTGAAATGTACTATTTTAATATTAGGATCCATCAACAATGAAATATAGAGAAAGTAAGGAAATGAATTTCAAGATTTCATTGAATTTCTCTGTAGAGCCACAAAAATTGGCTCTCTGTCCTACTCTGCTTAATATTGCAATCGCTGTTTAAGAAAGCTTTCCAGGGCTCCTGTATTTCATGCATGCCAAGTATAATTTAAATACTTACACACTGAAAGCCTCTTCATGACAAATGTTGGATCAATATGAAAATTGTTTATTTAGTGAATTGTGTTTATGTGGAGTGGACTTAAGGGTAGATTTTTTAATGCATACCAGGGTTCCTCAAAATGACACATTAACTTCATTATTAAATGGATTTCTCTTTCTGCCAGAGACCAACTTACATTCTGAAATTTAGAAATCAGCAATGATATGAGTGACAGACAGGGACATGTGGTCATGGACCACATTCTATATTCTTGTACAAATATTTGTCAGAGGTTTCAAAATGAAATTATAAGCTAAGAAATAATATGTTGTGTGTTTCTCAAAAACATCGCTTGCTTTTAAAAACAAAAAATGCAATGTCAGTCTACGCCGTGGTAATGAACAAGATGTTCTGAACTATTACTATTAGTGGAAGTCCTGTCTTCTCCCATCTGCCTCCTTGGGAGTTCCTCAAGGAAAAAAGAGGAAATACAAAGGCCGAGGAGGCCCAGGAGGGACACACAGATTTCCTAGTAACCCGTCTCCTAGTTTCCTCTGTTTCTTCTCTTCAGAGAATCAAGATCTAGGCCACACATGACACCCAGCACACAGTCTATGCAAGAACAAGGCAACGGCAGTTTCAGGTAAAGTTTAGGTCAGTTCCAAGGCAGCCGATTAGCATTGCTGAAATTGGTGTTGAGCCATAGATCCATCAGAATCCAACCTGGCAGACCGTAAAAATGAAACATGCAACATTTTCCTTTATCCTTTTGGAACTCAGAACAGAATATTGCACTCATTTTGTTCAAGCAAGAGACGAAACTGGTGAAGAAAGGACCCACACCTCTGTGCCAACCCCTGACATTTGGTCCTGAGGCTGTTGTGACTTGGTACCATCCACTCTGGGCACAAGGCATCCTTGGTTCACAATATCTAGGGCTTCGGTGACTTTGAGCTTGAAACTCTCCTCTCTAGCAATCCCAATCCTATATGCATCCCTCCTTTTTCCCCTCCTCTTCCTCTCCCCTCCCCCTCCTTCTCCTTCTCCTCTTCCGCCTCGCCTCCTCTCACCTACAGGGGACTTAGGGTCCGGGTATGAACCGGGTGGTGCACATCTGTGTAGCCAGACGGTGGGGGCTGGCAGCTGCTGTCCACCCCCAGACTGTGTACCTGAGCCAGTGGCCTCTCTGCTCCTCTGCCCAGCCCACTCCTGTCTGCAGCGCTGCTGCGGTCACGCCAGCCGGTGATTTGATAGGCTTGTCGGGTTGCCATGGTGTTGACTTCTTGCCTCTGAGGAGCTGCCCAATGACTGGAGGTCTGGGATTAAAGCGGGAAGAGGCAGCGGCCACAGCGAATTTCAGTGGCAGCTGCAGCAGCGAGAAACCAGAAGCTAGAAGCCGAGGTCTTAGGACCACGCTCCCCTCCCACAGCCGGGCTGCACCGAAGTGGGGAGAGAAAGTGGGGGCGGGGGGGGGGGATGCTGACCACTGGGACCCAGAGGAGAAAGCCCTCAGCGACCTGCATGCACCAGGAGGGGAAACCTGCCAGGATTTGTTGTCACTCACACAAGACACGACCGGGGCAGGTGGTGTGATGGGAGGAAAGGGTGTGAAAAGGGACTTGGGTGGGTGATCCACTCCCTCCACGCCCCACCCTTCATTGAGCCAACAAAGTCATTTGGCAAATAAAGAGGCGCGACCAGGGGAACTTTAGATCCGGGAAACTAACGTACTCCGAGAAGAGAAAGTGCAATTAGACGGCAACCGAGTGGATGTAAGAGTAGTTGGCTGGGAGGCGCAGAGGTGCCTGCGCTCAGCCCCGACGGAAACCGTAAACCGCGCAGGAAAGGGAAAGAGCCGCTTCTGTTATAAATTAGTAGGTAGGTGAAGGTTACGCAAAGAAGAAAAGGGAAAGTAAAGCTGTTAAAAGAATAGAATAAAACCCCTGGGAGTTCAACTCGAAATCCACCCCCTCCCGCCCCAACCCAGAGGGAGGAGGAGGAGGAGGCAGGAGCGCGCTCTGGCGCGAGGGGAACTCTCTGGAATGCCTGGAGGACGGGACCGACCGCAGTGCGAGGGGAAGAGGACCCGGTGCTCCAGAAAGGGCAGAAGGGCCGGGGGCGGGGCGGGAGGAAGGAGCCGGCGACTCGCCGAGGAGACAGGTCCGTGGAGGGAGACGCTGGTCGCGGGCAAACAAGTACAGAAGTTCAGACCTGCGGCGGGAAGGAAGGAAGAGGGACAAGGGTCCATCAGAAAGGGGGGGGGGGGGGGGAGAACAAGGTGTGTGCTGGCGTGGGAAGGCAGCCACCGGCCCCTGGAAGGAGCCACTGCCGGGACCCAGGGCCACGGGGGCCGCGATGGGAACGACCAGGGCGGTGGACGAGGGTGCCGCGGGCAGCACCCGGAGCTGGACACCAGCTGCCCCGCAGCCCGCGCCCCGCTCGGCACTTTTCTGGCAAGAAGAGGGGCTGCTGGTCCAGCCCGCCGGGTCCACCAGGAGTCCCAAACACGCCTCGCTAACTGCAGCCTCCTTCCCTGAGTTTCTTTCACAAATAAACGTAATGCCCGTTACAGCAACACTTCCTTCTTGCTGAGCCAGAATGCCCTGAGCTGCAGGGCTGCGTGTCTCCGGACCGCAGGTTTCCTATCTCCAAATAAAGGCTTTCCCCTCACTTCAAAGACAAAACGTGCGGGCACATTCAGGTGTGGGAGTGGATTCCTCGCCCCCTCCCCTCCGTAATTTGGGAATCACCCTTTAGAATAAGAAGACAGGTCTAGTCACAAGTTTGTAAACCTGATAGGGCGCCCTGGCATTTGCATATTAATTTCTGCTGATATGAAGTAACTCAATTTGGAAAGAAGACGCTTGCAAGGAAATTGACTCTTTTGCAAACTGCAGGGAAATTAACCGGAGTCCGACAGCCACACCTACGCTAATCCCCTTGAGTGTCTCTAAGAAATATTTCCTTTAAAAATAAAGTATGTATTTTAAAGCAGTCCCCCTTCAAGAGCAGTTTCTGCTCGAGGTTCTTCCACACACGTCAAAAGGTTGTTGAATTATTCATTATTGTAATTACTATCATCATTGTCATTATCCCTTT
Organism: Myotis daubentonii; assembly: GCF_963259705.1. NCBI lineage: Eukaryota > Metazoa > Chordata > Mammalia > Chiroptera > Vespertilionidae > Myotis > Myotis daubentonii. The sequence continues at coordinate 12,709,729 of NC_081856.1, read as the reverse complement.
CCATGTGGAAATAATTTTATTATCGTAATTTGATATCTGAAGAATTTCCTGTTAGTCGTTTGATAATCATTTTTTTCTGTTGAAAAGAAAAGTTTTGTTTATAAATGAGATAGAGAAAATGTTTTAAATGCTTTGATGTTTGCTATAGATTTCCGTTTATCTAATCGATCGGAATGCCAATAAAATCGATTAAAGGTTTAGTGTTTTACAAACAACCATTTTGTGCTTTTTGATTTTATGTTCAGAGTGATTTTAATAAAGCTAATGCTTTCCTTGAGCCTTCTCTCCTTAAAAAACCAAAACCTTCATCGTTTTTCTCTTTTATAAGAAACTGCCACTTAAAAGTTCTTCTAATAGGAAAATAAAAAATATAAGCAATAGTTGCAATGGTTTAAATTTCATTCTCTTGTTGCTCGAGGTATTTAAATAAAGCCCTTTAAAATCTTGGTGAATTATATGTGATCATCCAGTGATTGCAGAATATTAAATTAAACTTAGATAAATCCGCATTGAAGGAGGCAGCACCCAATCCTGAATTTATTTCCCATTTTCTCTAACAGCATCACTGCGCTCCTCTTTGCAGTGCCAGTGTGCCAAATCTGGGCATTTTGAAAACATTTTCCATATGCTTTAACAGGGAACTGACTGATAGACAAAGAAGGAAGGAAGACCATCCTTTCCCTCTGAGGTATATATTTTCTTTCAGCTTTTTTCTCTTAGACTTTCACTGAAAATCATTTTACAGCAAAAGTTTGGAAATCATTTAATTCATTTTATTATTATTATCTTTGTTTTGCTTTCACTTTTTTTTGCCTATCTTGTAATTTATTCCTGAAATGCAGTTTTGATTTCAATCTAATGCAAAGCTATCATTTCTATACCTTGGCAAACACTATTTGTTTCAAGATCTTTGATTCATTTAGTTTCTGCTAAGCTGCGTTTTGTAATTAAAGATGGATTTAAATGATACATTTTATAACTTAGATCAGATGGGCTGTTTGTGTGCTGTGGGATTTAATGGTGCTGTTGTATCTAAAACTGAGGGTCATTGCATATTGAGGAGGTGGCTTTTCTTCAACTATCAAGATCTGCACTTTTGTCTTAGAAATGTGAATGTTTCGATGAATGTAGTGTCCTGTTTAAAAAGAATTCTATTTGGTGGCCGGAGTTTAATGCATTGTCTGTGCAGCATTCCACCGACTGGATATAGATGTTTTAGGTTTTAAAAGATCACAACTTTATCTTCTCCTCAATGAAATCATCGGTCCTCTTTCTCTCCCCACACCCCCAAACCCCAGTTGTCTGTCTTTTCCCATCTGCATGGTTGTCTCTTAGAGCTCTTCCCTAGGCGAAATGCGAAATGTTTGTAGGATACTCTTGCTGGAAATATCTCCTTGTTTTTGAGAAGGGTGTGCTTTGGACCCTGGGCTTGGCTGGTGCGAATGTGTGTGTCTGTGTGTTGTGTGTGTGTGTGTGGGGGGGGAGGCCAGTGGCGATCCGGAGTCCCCATTAATTTGCATACGAGCTGCGGAGTGCTTGTGAACAGTCCTGCTTGACTTTGTTTATAAACACTGGGCTGGTTGCCTAGAGGGAAAGGAGGTCAAAGCGCCGTCTGAGCCCTGACCTCTGAAAGGCCAGAGGGCGTCTGACTCCTCTCTCCCGCTTCCCCGGCCCTCCGCCCCTCCCCAGCTCCCTCCTCAGACCCTCCAGAACTCCTCCCTCCCCTTCCTCACCTTACCTGTGTCTAACTTTACATAATGACTACCCCACCCCCCAACACACACATAAAAACAGGTCAGACCTCCAGGAAAAAAACCAAAGCGGTAAAACCGATTTAGTCTGAAGTTAAAGCAAATAAATGGGCTGTGGGAAGAGACATATACAGGGATAGGGAAGTACAGAAACAGAGACCCAGGAGGAGGAGCGGGACATTTTTATGATTTAAAAGAAAAAGACCACAAAGGAGATAAGAGCCAGGTTGGGGGAGGGGAGGGAGCTCGCGACCGGCGGGTCTGACGGCCCACAAACACTGTACACACACACACACACACACACACACACACACACACACACACACACTCAAAATGTCTTTCCTTCCTGAATTTCATCTCATCTAGTTCACTCTCACCATCAATGTGAGTGTCCTCACATTTTAAATACCCACTTTTAGTTCTCAGGAAAACGTACCTTTTTTTTTTTTTTTTGTCATAGTAATGAGATCTGCCTCTCTCCCCCAGACGGCTTCTTGAATTATTTCATTGTAAATGTAATGTGTTGGCGACGCCTTCCCAAAGAAGCCCTGCTCTTCCCGATTCACTGTCAGCTTCACGTCTCCCCCTTACAGGCTCCCATGCCCCCCCACATTTCCCCTCCCCACTCACGCGAAATGACAGACCCCGTACCAGGCGGAAGTGTGTTTTGGAAAGGAGCTGGAGTTCAACACGAATGTTAGTTAACTGAGTGACTGTGCAGTAGCCCCGGGCGGGGAAGACCCAGCACACACACAGGGAAGGGCGGGCGGCCGGACGGGACGCGCCTGGGTGGTGTGAGGGTGCCCCACGCTGAGACCTGTGCCGCCCCCTCCCCTGTGCACAGCTGCAGCCCCGGGAGCGCCGTCCGGGGACTGGGGCCCTTTCCCCGCGGGCTGGGGCGGAGCTGGAGCTGGCGGCACGTGGGCACAGCGGCCGGGGGTGTCCTCAGTGAATGGGGGAGCGGGACGGACAGCTGGAGGCTCAGCAAACCCACTGCCAAGCCCCGAGTGTCCGCGGCGTAGATGTGGGAACTCAAACACGCCGGGGGAAAGTCTGGAAGTGGAAATTACCTTTTGTCTCAATGTTAATTACTTCTTGCTCCCAACACTCAACACCTAACCACCTGGTGTCCCTTCTGGGCTCTCGCCTCGCTCGGCGCTCGGGGCAGGGTCCGAGAGCTCCGGAGGGGGCTCGGCTCGGCCGGGGCAGCCCCGGGACGGGCAGGAGAGGGTCTGCGGAAAGTTCTCGGGGCCGCAGGGACGCCTCGGCTCGTTTCGCTTTGAAATAAAAAGTAGCCCAGCGTCCCGGGAGGGCGGCGGCGGGTTCGCGCAGAGTTTAGGGACAGCGGGGTTGGGAGGAGGGACGGGGTCAGAGGTGGACGGCCAGAGGTCCGCCGGGACCGAGAGGAGCAGCTGGGTTTCCCGGAGCGAGGGCCCGCGGTGCAGCCCGGTCAGGCCGGGAGGCTCGCGCCCGTGCCCCGGGGCAGCCCGCGGGCCGGGCTCGGGCTCGCCCGCCTCGCCGCGCCCCTGCCCACGGCGCCGCGCTCCGCGCCTCGGGGCCCTGCCCGCGCCGCCCTGCCCGGCCCTGCTCCCTCCCGCGCGGGCGCGCACCCAGGCCGGGCCCCAGAGGAAACTCTTGACTCGGGGTTAGTCCTCCTCTGCCCCTTCCGCTCAGCCCATTAACCCTGACCCTCACCCTGGCTTCTCTTCTTCGGAAAGAGGGAAAAGAGGAGCAGAAAGAGATGATGAAAAAGAAAACACAGATACGCGAGGAGGGGAATACTTGCTAGCAGAAGGGATTGCAAAAGTGGGCGCCCCCACTTACAAACCCTCCTGCCTTTTGTTTTCCTACTCGGAATTCAATAACCGCTGCCCCCCCCCCCCACCACCACACACACACAGGCCGTATTTTTCAAGAGAGGGGGGTGGGGGCGAAGAGGAGAAAAAAATAGCCACCAAATTTTTTAAATGGTTTTCCTGATTTGACGTTTGGTGTTTTGACGTTAATGACAGTAATGTTATTGATGATGTTTCAGGGAGAAAGAGGCAAAAGAAATAAAGGAGAACTTGAAAACGAAATGATCATCATTTCCCTCTTCTTCCCTGCCAGAAATAGACCCCTTTCTTCACCTGAGCCTGAAACAGACTTATTGTTCTCAGGTGTTTCCTTCATCACACGCATTTGCCCGTCTGAAATCGCAGGAAATGGTTTTTCCATCAGTGAGCTTGTACACGGAGCCCTCTCCCGCAAAGGGCTTGATCTTTTCTGATTTGAACCTGAAAGTTTCCCTGCCTTCATTTCCCCTCCGTCTCTTTTAAAAGCCCCCCCCCCCACTCCCTTCCCCATACACACACCTCAAATAGTTGTGTGTTTTTTTCTAAGCCAGAATTTTTTGCTCTCTGGGGCGTTTTTCAGTAAACAGTAACGCTACATAAACACCTTCTTCACTTGCAAGTTACAGAGAATTTAAATTTTACCCTCGTGGGCATGTATGTTTCTGAAGGCACATGGATGAAGCCCAGTGAGATGCAATCAGACACTGCAACACATGGTGGGTGATACAGTGGAAAAGTGGGGCTGTAAACAAAGTAAGTTAAAATCCTAGAAAGCTGTCCAGTTTGAGCAGATTTCTTCCCAGCACATCCGAAATGGAATGGAGTCTTTGGAAACGACTACTTTGCTTTCTGCTAACATTTAGTAGCCCTGGTTCTAAGGCGCTGGTACATCCACAGACTCCAGATCCTAAGGTGGTGCTCTGCCATTTTCTCTTAATAAAGACCATGCCTGGGTTTTATTCCCCACTGCCAGCCTCTGGACATGCATTGGCACCTGAGCCAGCTGCCACAGGCAACCAGCTTTCTTGACCTGGGTCTGGGTCTGCTCTACCCAGGACTCTGCTTTTATCCTCCAGGTGCATTCGGGGGTGGGGGGTGGGGGTTAATCCCATTTGCATCAGTCCTAGGATTTTCCACATGTTCCCTGATCACGCAGGGTTTCAGGCCAGAAGGGTGCAGGTTTGCAGCCTCTGTTGTCCCTGGTGCTTGTGTGATAAACATTTCTGGTGGTATTTGGTAGATTTGGTGCTTAAGGCCTAAGACAAGGTTTTGAAGCAGATCCTGGCGAACCAGAACTTCAAAGGCCTGTCAACCCCAGAGCAGCTGAAGCCTCACCTGTCCAGGAAGCTGGACATTGCAAGTATTTCCTGTTTTTAGCTTGTTTGATTTGTTCCTCTCACCTTCTCTGTAGAATTTCTATTTTTGAGATATTGCATAGGTGGTGTCTCCTTGTGACCTGTGGTGTGTAGCAGTGTATCAAGATGCTATCTGAATATGAAAATATATATATATATATATATATATATATATATATATATATATATATATATGTAGTCAGGGGGTATTTAAAAGTATGTCTATTCCTAGTTTTAGTTAATTATCTTTTAATGAAAGTGTCACTCATATTCACATCTGTAATATTGGGAAGAGATAATTAGATTTTCAAATGAGAATCAGCCACCTTAAATTTTGCACCAGAAAATACCAAGTATATTTCATTCTAATGAGATCTGTAGTGGGATTTTTAAATTCATCATAATGTGCTTCAAGAAAGATAATTCAACAGACTGGCAAGATGAAAGGTTTTTTCCCTAAGTCTTCTTAAAGCCATTACATTGAACTTATGCAATGCTGATAAAATATTCAAAAATATTCCGTAAAGGTTAGAACCGTCCCCCCTCTCTCACCCTTGCCATCATCACTTCTTCTCATTAGAAAGTTTACTTTGACTAAACTAACCGCTTCCATCTTCCCTGCCCTGGGTTTGTCTCCCCTGCGTGTGCAAGCGAGAGATAGCCCTTTACAGAGCATGCCTACAGATGCGGAGTGCCATTCCTCCTGTGAAATCGGCTGGGCAGGGCCGGCTCTGCACACCGCCAGGCACCCTGGATTTACATACATCTGCATATCTGTCCAGGCCCCGCTCTTCGCCATTAGCGTGCGTTCTCGCGCACAGCTGAATCCACTAGGCAGAGCAAACCTCTCCATTGCCCTAACTCCCATTTCTGCTGAAAGCTCCCTAGTAAACAAATCTCTGGTCCGCTAATAATGACTTTGCTCATTAAAATTAAAAAGGAAAAAAAAAATCGAGTGGTTAAAGGGCAGTGCTTCGGCGGTGTTTAGCTTTGACAACCCCCCCCCCCTCGCTGAGTGTGTGTGTGTATGTATGAGTGTGTGTGTGTGTGTGTGTGTGTGTGTGTCTAATGAAGTTTGGGAGTCGCGCGCAGGGGCGCGTGGGGTGCGAGCCCCGAGGTCCCCGTCCCTGCCCTCCCCGCGGTCGCCGAGTCCCGGGCTCCCGCCGCCGCGCTCCGAGCCCTGGAAGCCGCGAGGCTCCCGGCTGCTCCGAGCCCGGGCTGCGCGTCATTTGCAGTCTGGGGAATGTTGATCACCTCACTAATTACACCTCTCTCTCCCCCCTCTCCCTCTCCCTCTCCCTCGCTCTCCTCTCTCATTCCCAGAGTGCATATCGGGAATAGACACACAAAGACATGCGCACTCAACTTAATCAGCCATTTTTTTAAACAGGGCTAAAACGATAATAATTAGCAGAATAAAGACATATCGGATTTTCATTTCCTTTCCTCCTTTTCCCAACCCCTTCACAACCAAACAGCGAGACCGCGGCGGGCACATGCTTTAACTCCTCCCGGACCCCCGAGGACCGCTCCATGCCCCCCACTTTCTGCTCCAGCGTTTTTTATTTTCACCCAATAAAGTTCGAGGATTATTTTTTTATTTTTTTATTTTTTATTTTTTTTTTAATGAGCCCTCTCGTTTTACTTGGATGTGATCAGCTGTAAGTAAAATAAAAGCAAAACAAAAAAAGAGGCGAAGATCGCGTAGGAACTGCAGGGGAAATGGAAAGTAAGTTTTTTCTTTAACTTTTATTGAGTAGTTTGTGTTAAATTTAGGTCGAGTATCGATTATCTTTCCAGCCTGATCTTGCACAATCTCTGATATTTCGCTCGCTCTCTCTCTCCCTCTCCGCCTCTCCCTCTGCCCCCGGCTCGCTCGCTCCCGCTCACGTCCCCGCATCCCGACCATCCCTTCCGCTCTGCCCCCCTTTTTCTCTCTCTTTCCCCCTTTTTTTTGGCTGGAGGACTGGCTCCGCGGAGGGAGGGAGGGGACCCGGAGGGGCCTGATTCCCCACTTTCTTTGGGGGGCGACGTTTTTCGGGATTTAACTTTTGGATGAAGTGGCGGATCCCCGCGTTCGGCCGAGCTGTTGGCTGTCTGTCCTTTTTCCTGTGTTTTCGGGTCCTGTCTGCGCCGCGAGCCCGGGCTTCCTGGCGGCGCGGGAGGCTGTCAGCTCGCGGCGGCGCAGCGGCTGCCGGGGGTCCCCGCTCGCCCCGCGCCCCGGTCGCCATGCCTCTTCCTGCGCACCCGTCCTCCCAAAGTTTGGCCGTGGGGCGGCGGGGTCGGAGCCCCTCTCCCCGCGCCCCCCACGCCCTATTCGGGCCGGATTGCTTCCTCCTGCCACCACCCCCCTGCCTGGCTAGAGCGCCGCGAAGGGAGCCAGTGCCCGCGCGGCGGAGGCCCGGGGTCCGCGCGCCCTGGGCGGGGGCTGGCGGAGGCCGGGGCCGGGCCGGGCCGGGGCGGCCGGGAGACACCGCGCCGGCGGCGGCGGCGGCGGGCACGGCCCGGGGCTGCTGCCTGCGAGCGGGCGGGCGGCCGGGCGGACTGGGGCGCCGGCGCGCGGAAGGCAGGTCCGTTAGGAGGCGGGATCGCCGGGCCTCCGGGCAGGGACCCACCGGGACGCGGCCGCCGCTCGCGGGCTCTGGGGCTGCCGGGTGCGCGTTAGACCGAGCATAGGTGCCCGCGGCTCAGGGTCCTGAATCTTCCCCTTTCTTTTTGGCAGAGGGCAAGGTGTGTGTGTCTGTGTGTGTTGGGGGTGGGGGTGGGGGGCTCTGGCTGCGGGGAGAACTGATTTCTTCCCCGGGCCCCCCAAAGGGGTTCCAGGTCTGCGAACGAACTTCACCGCCTTCGCCTCTCGGGCATCCAGTGCGCCTTCCGGCCGGGAGCCGCGCGAGGCACAGGGGCTGGAACGCGTCGGGTCTCGCCTTCCCTCTACTTCGGTCTCCCTCCCCCACCCCCATTCTTTCTGCTCTTGTCTATCGGAAAAAAAATAATAAAATTTCTCCTGGATCGTATAAACTTTCTCCACCGATGCCCAAGTTACGGAGGGCTCCCCACCCTGGCCCCCACCCCGCAGAAGCCGGTGCGCTGGCGGGTATTTCTTTGTTACCTGCGATCCGGGCGGGGGGCTCCTGTCTGCGCTGGGGCTGGGGTCCGGCCCGGAGACCGGGCTCCGGCAGCCGCCTTTGGCCGCGACTCCTCACTTCCGCGCGGTTCCGGTGAGGTCTTAGCTACCGTTCGGTGAGACACCCTCCTTGTAGGTACCATAGGTTCAGATCGCGCACACGGACCCCCCCACGCCGACCCCTGCACACACACACACACACACACACACACACACACACACACACTCAACACAGACTCACGCACGTTCTCCCTGCACCCCCACCGCCAGCCCCCACCTTGCCTTCCCCTCCCCCTTCCAAAAGAAAGCACACACACACAACAGCAACAACCCCCCCCCCCCCCCCAACCAAACAAAAACCCAAAGACAAGTTCACTGGCGGAAGATGGTGGATTGACACTGACTCAGACTCAGGCAGGTTCACCAGGAAATCTGGCGGTCCCGATTTCTGACAGTTGCATTTCCTCTCCTTGAGTCCTTCCCCCCCCCTTTTTTATTAACTCTGTTCCATGTTTAATCAAGGATCATGTAGATGGCAAAAGGAGAGACAGAGAGAGCAGAGAGAGGAGAGAGGAAGAGAGAGGAAGCAGAGAGACAAGAGACAGAAGGTTTTTTTTTTTTTTTTATTGTGTTCTCCTGGATTTCCAGTGGCTTGATCCCTATAAACGTGGAGTGCTTAAAGCTCATATGTAGTATTATATTTTTAGTTGGGTGGATGGATGGGAGAGTCAGGGAGAGGCTGCGGCTGCCGCTGCCTTTTCGGGTGTTGCTTAGATTAAGGCTGAGACTTGGCTGCGATTGGGACGCGACAGTGACACGGGCATCGATCGCTTCCATTGAGAGCAATGCAAAAACACAGCCCGGGTATGTAACACTATCGGTGCCATCAACACTTGTTTTACTTTATATTTACTGGCGAAGCTGACAGAGCAGGCTCCGACTTTCTTCCTTTCCTTCCTTTTATTTCTCTTTTCTCTTTTCTAACTGAAGAATAAAAACAATTGTGCTTAGCTGTTGGAAATGATGGTTTAGATACAACAGAAAGGAGATATTCGCGATTATTTCACTACTTCTGTAACTGATTGTGTTTTAGAGTTTTTCTTCTCCACGGAGCAGCATATTGAAGAAAATGAAGGTTTTCCTCTTTCCTGCCTCTTCTTAAAAAAAAAAAAATCCTTAAGGGAATATTTGATAGTTTTCAACGTTTGTGGTTTCAATCAGCAGGAAGGCACACAAAAATAAAAGATGGCTAGCCAGCTGTTTTAACCTCTCACACCTGGCTTCAGTGTGGGGATCATAAGGTTTATACAGTTATTTTAAAAACGGTTTTAATATTTATGGCAGAAACTGGGGAGAGAGCATCATAGTGTGTTTATTCAGTGGCTGGTTGCTTTTGGATTTAAAAAAGTAAGCTGATATTGAAGTGTTTTCATTTTATGGCAATGAAGATATAGTCAATGAAATATGGGGCAAATACCATAAATCTGAAAAGTGAAATGTACCTAAGGAACAAAGAAAGGTCAGGTGAACCAGCTGTGTAAGTCAAAGCCACAGCCCCAACTGTGGGGTCAGACAGGGAGAATGGACTCTGGGTCTAGGAAGTGAAAGTTGCCACTTAAAGTTAAAACTGAAGGAAACCTGTTCAGCTCTGTTGTCATCTTTTGGCATTTTTAGCAGATGAGCTCAAGTCTGTTGGTTAATTTGGAGCTAGTTGAATTATTTGAAAAGATGCTGCACCAGCAAGGAAAACATACAGCAGGCTGAGAAAATCGCTGTTTAATATTGCAGAATTTACTACTTCCATTCTGACCATGGACCTAAATTTACACAATGAAATTTGATTATCTTTAATAACAATATTAGATCCTGCCCTGGATGGATGAGAATTGAGGTGCTTTTGTTGATTGCAAGGGTTTAATGTTGCATTTCAGAATCTGATGTGGTTTGGCCTCCCTTCCATTAACTGGAAAACCCCTGAGGTTTTACAATTATTTCTTAAAGATAATACATTTAAGATTGCATTGGTAGGCTGAAGAAAAGTCATAAAGGCAAGAAGGGAGGCCCTTAATAACTCTTGAGATTCAGACATGTTCAGCAGTTAGATTGGCTTTGACTTCACCAAGGGTCGACAATGTGTCATTTCCACGAAGCCAAATTGCCCTCTGCCTATATGATATTAATGTGCAAATCAATATTTCAGGGATTAAATTTCCCTTCTTCATTTTTTATGGTTTCTACCTCAATAAGTCTCAAGTCTATTAGAAGAGGCTGGATGATTTAAAATCTTTCACTGCAGAATGGCTTGTCCTAGTCTTGTTTCACAGACCATTTTAGGATTTTCGTTATAAAGACTAAGGACACCCTAAAGAAGTTGTGAAGCAACTCAGTGGCATAAAGCCCCGGTTCTATTAAGAGCTACGAGGTATCGGAAACATCATATATATGTTTCTGTTACACACATACATGTATGTATACATACTGCCGCTTTAAAAATATTATGTTAATCACCTATTGATTTATTTCAAAATCAATTGAAGTGCCTTTCTTATTAGTGATTTGTTCAGCATTCTTGAGGACTGTGTTCATTTTCTTAAAGACAGACATGGATTAGCTGGGTGTGAAAGTATTTGGGAGGGATTTTCACTTAGCAGTATTTTCCTAAGAAATATTTCGAGACACCATTGTTTGTCAGAGTCATACTCCAGAGTTGTCATCTGCATAGGGTGTTGTCATAGCTATCATTGCATTTGTGGCGGAGTGACTTAGCTGCTGTGTGTCTAAGGAGGCCTTCCATTCCTTTTACATTGATTTCCAGCACTCAGTAGGCACAGTATTTCTTGTAACCCTCTTGGTGACACAATTGTGAAAGAAAAGATGTAATTTGGTTGGAAATAATACCAAAGCGGAGATTTAGGAGGTCAAAATAAAAGATTGTGACTTTATCGCATGATCTTGGGAAGGCCTACTGTCTATCATTTGGTGGTGTTTTATAGTCTAAAACCATCTGGACCAAGTTCCGCACAGCTGCACGAATTTCATATGTGATAGAACATTTTTTCCATTCAGTGTGAAATGTTCCTTCCTCAAAAACGTATACCAGACTCGCTTAATTTAGTCTGTTAAAAGAAATGCACATGAAAAAGGACAAAAGGCTCTTTAATCTCTGCAAGCTGTTTGTTTTTCTTCAAGATTCCTGTCTGTTTGGGTTTGAAAAGTCATGTTTATTGAGGAGATGATTCTGAGGTGTGACATTAAAATAATATATGATTTTTGGACTGGTGGCCATGCTCCTGCTTAATTTGCAGAACTACTTTTTATGCCTGTCAAAACACAGAGCTAATCTATCCTTATTTACAATTAATCTCAATAAAATTAATCTTAACTGTGCTTTATTCAGTGGCTTAAAATATCTAATTATATTCAATTAACTGCTGTCATAGTAATTAACATTGCTTAATTGCCTCTGCATATATTTATGTAAAGCTCATTAGGTGCTGCTGGCTCCTTCTTCCTTTTCTACTTGCTATTTTTGCTGTTGTCAAACCATTTTCGTCTCCCAAGGTCCGACACTGTCAGTGAGAGCAAATCCTTTCTTAACATTTTCTTGAAATGAATGTCATTGCTTGCCTATGAGAAGATACTCGTTATGAGTCTTTAAAGACTAATGCATCTCCTCTCCCCCCTTCCCCCCCCCTTCCCCCTGGTCCCTAGCACACTCACCAAATATTTTCTGTCATTGTTGCTGGAAATATGAGAAGCCAGGTTAAGCTTTGTGCTTATAAATGAGGAGCCTTTCTGTGTCTGCCTAGGGGCTGTACCCACAGGCAGAGTTTTTTCCCTCTAAGACTATTCGAAGGGTTAAAGACTTGGCCAAGGTTCAAACTGAAAAGCACCCAGGGAAAGTGCCTGTGAATATGTACAAGTTTCATGTAATTAGTGCTTAATTATATTAACATATGCAAATTGTCAACTTAGGAGCTTGTTGAGCTGGCAAAGATCAGCTAGGCACAATTGCTGTATTGTTCTAAAACCATAATGGATTGCAAGTTGGATTGTGGAAACACATAACTAGCTATCTAATTTAACTCATACCATGGTGAAATTTCATTAGTCTCCATGGAGACTGGTTTAATTGTGCTGACTAATGTTCTGGGCTGCAAAATATCCTAAAAAGGGAAGCGTTGTTTGCCTAATCCACCTTACAATGACACTTGTTTGTACATGTTTCCCCTGTGTGAGAATTTGCATATGCAAATAAATAGTTGCTCTGCCCCATTTGTCATGGCTGTTCATTATCCATGAAGAGGACATTGTTGCTACGCTGCTCCTGACTCTCCCAAGATGGGATAGTGTCAACCAGTCCAGCCACATTCTTTCATAATTTGTTTCTGATTAATAGACCAGAGTGAGCCTCACTCTCTGGGCAGCTGCGGGAAGGTCAGTTCTGTCCCAGGAAAGAGTTTCTGCAGTAACGGAAGGACTTTGTCTTCTTCTGATTAGTCTCCTTTTCCCACCCATCCGTGGTTAACATCATCATGTTCAAAATAACGTATTCTTGTTCTCAGAATGCCTCTACTAATATTCTCTCATTTCCTAAAGCAAAAAAAGATAGAGAGAGAAAGGAGATTCTGTTATTGGAATATTAATCCTGTTTTTGACAGAAAGGTAAACTGATATAATTGCTTTTCAGCTGAAGGAATGGGGGTTTATACAAGTGTGAAAGCATCGGAAAAGGATTAGCATTTTTTTGCATAATGAAAAGCTCCATTGAATGGGGTCCTGAATGGCTGACTGAATGACTAAGATGAAAGGAAGATGAAAATGCAGTCTCCTCTTTCTTTATGCCTATGCTCTGCTCTCTCTAAAGTTATGTTTGTCCAGGACTTGAGAAAACAAGCAGGGGCTCAGATTTCAGCAACTTTCTAAGATGCCCCGAGTTTCCATCATCACGGGGAAGTAATATGTATGACAACGGTGTAGCCAGAGGATGATAAACAGAGGTTTGTGTGTGGAAGAGTTTTCAGAAACATGCTAGGCTGGTCAAATATTGGCTATTGGGTGCCAGGAATTCCCAGCGCTTTGCTGGCAAAAACAGTTCTTTTAGAAATGGCCAATAGTACAGCGTGGATATTTAATTCAGTTAATGATGGAATACCTAGTGTGTTCCACCCTCCATTGGCCGTCCACCGCTGTCTGAGTTGGTGGCACACTTCCCTTGAGAAAGAGTTGTGTTTTGTGACTCTGGCAGTGTTGAGTGCTGTAGGGGTGGCCCATCAGCTTCTGTGGTTGGGAGGGATAGCACCAGAGGAGCTCAGGCTGCCTTGTGGATGTCTTTCATTTAGAGAGAAGTCTTTAAAAAGTGGGCAAGTGCTGTGTGTTCAGTCTCGGAAACGTTTGCAGAAGGGTTTTCTCTTGTCGCTACAGAAGGCTGTAGCTGGTTAGCTGGTTGTCAGTTGACAACATGATCAGGGCACTAAATGGTCGTCTTTAGTCATAATTAGGGTGGTGAAAATACCGTAAGTGTTCAAACACTTTAGAAGGTGGGAATTGGTTCTTTTGTACCTATGTAAATGAAATGCAGTGTAGGTAATTATTTATATGTATACATTGTAAACAAACTCTTCCTGGTTTGGGGAAGTAAATGAGCCATTGAAGGCTGGCCTAGAGCCGGAGTGAAAGATCCTACCAGATATTAACCTAACTTGCTTTGCTGCTAGGTTGTAGAACTTACAACCTCATCACTTTAGTGGTTCCGTGGCTGCGGTGCTATTAAGATGGTTTACGTAGAAACTTGGGAAATCAGGAGTGTTTTCACGTAAATTAAAGTATAAAGGTTGCCTCTTGAGTACAGAATACTGTAAAGGAAAAGTGTTTGATCTTTGTTATATAAAGTCCCCCAAATTCTTTACTAGCGTCCTTTTAAAAATTTGTCAAGAAATTCTGGATTGTTTCAGAAACTTTTATGGTTAACTTTATGATATGCTTGCAAAAAGTCTTAAAAGAACAAAAAAATCCACATGGAGGCTATTTTTTTTACATGCAGAAGGGCTTATTAAGGTATTTCCATAAGAAAAATGTGTTAATTTAAAAAATAAATTCATTTATATTTTAAGACATTGTTAACCAAGCACCATGTGTTGTGCCTGGCAGTGTTCCAGCCCCCATGGAAGTGGATCACACATGGGTTAATAGTAGCTATGTGATGTCTGCATTCCTAGGAAATGGGCAAAAGCCCAGGGTATTCTGATATCAAGATTTTAGAAATCAGACAGAAAGCAGAATATATGTTTATATGTGAACAGATGGACACATGTGAGAACTAAGTGCACAATTGCTCTTGGCACTTGTTTTGGTTATCCCTGATGATATAACCAAGATCTTCATACTCTCACAGTCTTTGATGGCTAAGGACAAAATGGTCTTTTAATGAGGGCTCAATGGCATTATTTTGTTGCATAGGATTGTGCCTCTGTGATCTTGCTGGATTTGATGTTCTGTTAATTCCTTCGTGTCAGAAGTTCACAAGTTGCCTTGGAAGTTTGATAGGGTTTCACGTTTGACACACAACCCTCTATCCATAGGGGCAGCTGCTCTCTATGCCCCTTCTCTTCTAAAGGTTTGTGAATGAAATCAAATTTTGCCATTTTGAGGCACTTTCAAATGTATGCACACAACTTCAAAATGGCTTTGACACTAATGTCGTGTTTGCCAAGCAGCTTATCTCAGATATAGTTAGCCATTCTAACGTTCTAGAGATTTAAAAAAAAATAAACAAAATTTAAGATTTTGGGCAGCTTGACTTTGTTAATATGTCATAATGGCCTGATGGCCCCAGCGGAGTCCTGAGGAGGCATTTCAGTCATCCAGGTCAGGGGTTCGCACACTAGCCATTCAGATGATTGATCATTTCTGATGTTTGCTTGTCCTGGGGATAGGACAGTGGGCAGTTGATAATTTCTGAATGGTACCCATTATAGCACATACCTCTAAAGTCAAAGTTTATAGGTTCAATAGTGTCCTAGCAAGTATTTACTCAGATCTAAATCTTTTTAAACAGGGAAAATTGACTTTGGGGTTAAAATATGCATTTTGTAACTGTCCATAGAATTCTCCTCCTTCACTGTAAAGAAGAAAGAAAATCCATAGCTTTAACAGTGTCAAAATACAAAAACCCATCAGCTGGTGAGTGCCACCTGGTTGCATGGCTAACAACAAAACAGAACAAAACTTTGTAAGCAGGAGCCTATGGAAAATCTTCAAATTTGCCTGCTGAGAAGGGTAAAATTGAAGAGCCCATTCATGTCCCAAACTACCGTCACTAAACCTGAAAGTTTATTAATGTGGATTCTCTAAAATACGATTTTTAGTCCCTTTCCCCCATATATTTAGGAATAATGCAATTAGTACATAAAATTTTCTGAGCCCACTAATTAATTGAGAATAAGTTATCTCTTTTGGCTTAGTAGATGCAAAATAGGAGTGTATATATGTATATATACACACACACACACACACACACACAGTCTTCTACCCTCTTTCTAAGTTAGAGTCTCTCTTTCCTCTTTAGGTGTATTTATAGGGGAGACCTGTGAGATTTTTCTCTCTGTAGACTAAATTCCTTTTATTTCCAAAAGACTGGACAACATGATCACAACAGAAGAGTAGGTAGGGTTATAAGGCAACTGGAAACTCAAAAAAATAATAAAGCTGGAAACTGCCTTAGAACTTCAGTTCAACTAGCTCGTTTTAAAATATGGCTATAGAATTCAGGAGAAGTCATTGTTGAGTCACCCAGGGCAATGTCAGCACAAGAACCCAGATATCCCAACTCTGGGACGGATGGTCATGCAACTCTATTGGCTGCTTGGAAAAGGGTTTGTTATGTGACTGAATGTGAAGGTGATGGAGATAGTGAAGAGAGGAAAAGGAAAATGTCAATGGTGACCCAATACCATCTCCTCTGAGTGAGTGAGTTCTATGTTGCTAAAAGGAGACAAGTAGAATCTGGGTGGCCTCTTATCTCGGGGACTGTAAACACATTTTTGCTTCAGGAGCAGGTTAGACTCAGTGCTTTGAATGGTCAAGAAGAGTCTGTGATTCATAAAAGCACTGATGATCTCAGTGACTTAAAATGCATTCTTCATAATCATGGCCACGGTGTTAAGAAGAACAGGTTTCTATTCTGTGTAAGGACAGTAAACGAAGACAGTACTGTCATGTTTTAGAGGCAGCATAGTGTATAGAAAGGATGACACTTAGTTAAAACCAGACATTCTTTGATGCTGTTTACTTTGGGTTCTTTTATAAATTAATTTATTTAACTTGAGTTTTAGAGGTTTCAAAATCGACTCAATTTTTTTACATCTCAATGACCAATAACAATGGTATCCAATCTATGAGACACCTGAGTTAACTTCTTGTTAGTGATGACTTGTTCAAGTTATTTAATCTTTCTGAGTCTCCGTTTCCTCTCTCCCTCAAAGTTCTTTTACAGATTGCAGAAGACTAAAGTGTTGTGAACCTACTGCTGGAGACTCTACTGTTTCCTTTCTCTTTATTTTCAATAGCTGGTTTTCATGTAATGCTCAACTAAAGAGTGTTTCATCAAGCAAATCTTCAGGAATCTTTTTAGTAGAGATGCCCCTGTCCCCCACAAGGGAAGGAGCTAGGAATTAGAAAATGGGTATGCCTAAGAGTGGGAGAAGCTGTAGGATCCTTCTTCTCATAACTTCTCCTTGATAGATACCTCGATGGCATCTCGGTGGACAGTCCTCTACTATATTATCTGCCACTCCATCGTCACACGTTGCTTTGGTTCCAAGGGGCTTTGAGATGTTCAATATATTTCTTGGTCTTTTATCTAAGAAGCAAATTAGAACAGAAACAGTTTTTAAATAATTCAGATCTTAGTCTATCCACATGAACTCAAGATTCCAGGCTGTTCATTATCTATAATAATGAAAGCATAATATGCTAATTAGACCAGGCATCATTCTGGACATTCTTCCAGGCGACCTTCCTGATGAAGCCAGGGCTGTAAGGGAAGCCTGGGTCCTGGGTCCCAGGTGCCAGAGGGAAGCCCGGGTCCCAGGTGCCAGAGGGAAGCCGGTGCCAGCAGCCAGGGGAACTTTTGCATGAATTTTGTGCATCGGGCCTCTAGTATACAATAATAGAAGAGACCACAAACCTTATTCCAGTCTTGAAGTTGACCCAGCCTGCTTGAAAGCCTTTGAAGTAGAGGATTTCCCCAAATTGATTTAGATGCCATAGGAACACCTTTCTATATGCTTATGACATTTTGACGTGCCATGAAAGGAGTATCGGTACTATTACATGGTACCCTGTACAGCAAAAGTTACACCAATCTAGAGAACAGACCCAGTTATTAATCATCCAGCAATCTTATAAAACTCTTCAATATTCTTGGGGGATTTTGTAGCCAATTTATAAGTCTCATCCTGGCTTATCTCTTAGAGGAGATCATAGCCCTTTATCTTTTTAGAGCAATGCATTATTCAGTGGAAGAATACCCAGGTTCAAAGATGATAAGATTCATTATAAAGTTGATAAATTTATAAATTCATTTTTGACCATCTAAACTAAAATCAATTTCTATTACGTTCTTTAAAAATTCATAATAAATTCCCATTATAATACACATTTAAATTATTATTTATATTTTTATGGGAAATATAAGTGTATTTGGGTTGTGATTTCCCAGTTTTGAGTTTGATTTTTGCTTTATATTTCTATATACGTGGCCCACAATCTTTGTTACAGTTTTTCTTAAAAATTAAAGTGTGTGTACTGCCTATGTTCTGGTCATTTATAAGTAGCCCTGGACTTGACAATTCATTGGAAGCACATTTATTTAAGGCAAAGTGTTTAATGAACACTGATAGGGTAAGGCTATATTTCATTGGAAGAAACCAATTAGCGTCCTAGCATTTTTCATAATGCTCTTTTAACTGTTTCCTCAAAAAATCTCAGCCTCCATGAGGGCAGCACTCACACCTGTTAATCACTGTATTCACAGTGAGGGACATTATTGGCAAATCCTTGGTAAATATCCTCAATAAATATCTATTGAATGGATGAAAAAAAAAGAATGATAATTAAAAATATAAATAGGAAACTTCAGTTTACTATCCTACTGGAATCTGCCTCTCTTCTTGAAATCTAAGTACCGATAAGAAATATACGACCTTAAAAACATCTGGGTCTGTCTTGGAAAATTCCGTAGGGAAAACTATCTTCCAACACAATCTAAATAGGTTTTTATAGTAGAACCATAGAGTGTTGGAGTTAGAAGGGATATAGAAGCATTCCCTTGTTTAACCCATAAGGAAATTGAAGCTCAGAAAAATACCTGGGAAATACCACGCAGCGACAGAGCACAGCTGATGAGATCCTCTGTGTGTGTGTGTGTGTGTGTGTGTGTGTGTGTGTGTGTGTGTCCCCTGCAGCAGATCATTTAACATTTTTTTCACTGTCGTTGGCTTAGCTCTTCCCATTTCCAAAGAGTCTATAATATTAATTAGAGAATAACTTCTGTTAAGCAGCAGATGTTTTTATTTGTGGATTTTTTTCCCAGCAAAGGAAGACTTTCAGTTGGTACAGTGATGGCCTTAGGGCAGGCTGCTGCTCCTAGGATTGTAAAGCTAAGCTGCTGGGGATAGGACAAGAGTTGCCCAAAAGGTGAAAACTTGCAGAAGTGGGTGGGTCATTTAGTTCTCAGAATGAAGCAGGGTGCAGATTAGGAATCATTGCGGTTGGCGAGAAGTTGCTGGTCACAGAAGCCTGTTTAAGTGCTCACTGTCAACAAGGAAACCGTGGGCCGCACTTAAAGTGGCTCACCTCTGATTTATTCATAAACCTCACACGAGCGCTTGGCTTGGTTCTTGCTCTAGGAAGGGGGATGGATGCCGATAAGGACAGGAAAAAAGAGCTCCTTGCATGGCCCAAGAGTGAATAGCACTTTCCTCAGAGCCTGACCTCTTTTTCCGAGGTCTGTTGTGCGACAGTTGACTCGGATTGGCTGTGTCCTCACATGAATTGAGAGAAGGGGTTACAACAAATATCTACCCTGTCAAGTCCATAGTATACATAGCAAGGTCTAGGGAACAGGAACTTGGGTTCTGACTTAATGTAAAGGTGATGTTTATGCTAAATGTTTATGCTTCACCCTCCCTTCTCTTTGAAGCTTGAAGAGTTTCACATTTAATACCAGTTGGAAAAACATTGCTTCTCTCTAATTGAAGAATGCGAGGATCTTGGAATAAGATGGGTGTTGACAATCCATCCCTCCACTAAAATGAATGAGAGGGATTTAATAACATAGGAAATTAGGGGTTTGAGGAGAAACTGTGTACCATGCTGGGGTAGAAACAAAGCAATGGGCTTGTGATGGCTTAGCTGTGTTTATCGAGAGGGTTTATTTGTGTCACTCCACAAATTCTGCTCTGCTCTGGTCTCTCGTGGTGAGGGGACGGGACCTTTAAGAGAGTCAGCTGGCTGGTTCGCAGTGTGGCAGAGGTTGAGCAGAGTGACTTAAGTCCCCAGAGCAACATTCAGGGCCTGTGAGTCTTTCTCCCCCCCACCCTCCTATCCATTCTAGCTTCCCTTTCCTCCTTTTGATGGAGTTGGTCTCTTACGACTTAAAGTGCATATATTTACACAAAAATTTCCTCCAATTTTCACAACACATTAACCTAGAAGAGCCATATTAGCAGAGGATGGTGAGAGTTGATGATATATCTCCAGATAAAGCCGTCCCCCTGTGCAGGCGCGTCACAGTCATCAGCTCATTTGTCATGGCTGAAGTGAGGATGTCAGGACCAATGAGGGTATGAGAGCTGAAGGGGGCGAAAGGGCTTTTGGAGGGAGACATTTTTGTGCTGGGAGCTGGCCATGGCTTAGATTTAGCTCCAGGGAAATGTTGGGATTAGCCAGCGCTCTGTACAAATCCTTAGCATAACAGAATTAGTTGGGAAAATGGGGAGGTGGAGGTCATGAGGATGGGTGCATTTCTGGAGACCTGCTAGAGGCTGCAGGCCAAACACTGCGAAAGAAGGGGCTGATTGAATTGAAATTCTTGTGAGGGATGTGTTTCAGGCAGATCCATGGATTTCCAGGTTGAAGGTATGGATCTCCGTGTCATCAAGGAAAGACCTAAATCATATGTAGATATGGCTTCTGTTTTCAACTTGGAGCTGTATTCAAAGAATTTCCATCCCAACATCCAAAAACTTTTCAGGGAGATAGTATTTGAGAACCCAAGCATAACATTCAGGCACAAAAAGTACTTTTGACAGTACCTTGGAGTGAAAGCTAATACTTAATTTAAATTACAATAATTATGGTGCAATACTTGTTGCATTGTTGAATTTGCACAAAACCAAGAAGCTCAACTTTGTTTGAGCAGACTTCATTCTGAAACTGTAATTGAAAAGCAACTTATTTTCTTTAGCTACAGAAGTCCTTATCTTTGATAGACCAATACTAGCAGATTTATTTCATTTTGGATCCAGTGAATCGTTCTCTCTCGGATAATGTACCCATGCAACCTTCTCTTATTTAACTCTATTGATTTACAGTGTTAAAGTGAAATAATCTGATACCTGTTTCCTGCCCTTTGAGTATTTGTCGTCAAAGAGGCTGATTAGTTTTTACCCCCCCCCGCCCCCCCAGTCTTTAGCTGTTTTAAATGTATAATTATCATCACATGTCATTTGATAGCTGCACTAATTGCTGGCAACTATTGTCTGTTTGCACTTAATGCTGAAACCTGATCAACAGCCTGCTTTGGTTGATGTTGGTGGTAAACTTTAATTAACTCTTATTGCATTGAAGAAGAGTTCAGGCTTGGTGCTAACTAATCATTTACCTTCATTATGTCCTGACAGCTTCACTTGTTCTTGGTCCTAATAGATACACCAGTCAGTAAATAAACCTGCAGACCGCATGCCTGGTGGTTGCTCCACACTGATATTTTGCTACTTAAAGTATAAGATAATTGGGCCCAGATAATTATTTAGTTAGTTTAGTATCTCTAGTCCGGCAGACACCAATCTTAATTGCCTCTTTCATGCTGGACAATTTTATTTTAATAGAAACTGTAGATTTGAGATAACATTATTCCTTCAACATGGTTCCTATGAACATGCGTCTTTTGAATCAATACAATTAAGCTTGTCTCCTGTTGGAATTCTTGTCATTATTTTTCCTGAAATACTTTTCCTGTAATGATATTGAAGTTAAAGTAATCAGGTTACCAGCAGATCATGTAAAATTCAACTCAAAATTGCTGGCTGCTTGATTTTAATTTGTCTGACATCAAGTTTGTTTGAAAAGGGATAATATGTGGGTAAACCAAGGAGCTTATAATTATGGTTGACGTTTGTTTGTTTATAATGAAATCTAATTAAAGTTCATACATTTAAAACACAAAAGTTAATTACTGAATTGCTCACTTCACTTATGGACAGCAGTCAAATTAACTTTTGGGCCCCAAACACACACACACACACACACACACACACACACACACACACACACACACCAAACAAAAGTCTCTCTATAATAGAAATAAAATAACCAACTAATCTTAGTGATCAAAAATGCATTTTCCAATATTTCATCCAGAAGAAAACTTGGCATTCCCCAGTGTTCTCTATTATGTTAGTCCTAATGTGGTTTTTAATATAAAATAATGTAAAATATTTCACTGAATATAAAAAGGCTTCTATTTGGTAGCCTCTACAAGTATTGTATAGTAAAAGGCTCTTTGTAGGGATTTAAAAATTATGCATGGGGAGGGTTGGGGGGCAGGAGGTAGGGGGGTAAGAGATCAACTAAAGGACTTGTATGCATGCATATAAGCATAACCAATGGACATAAGACACTGGGTGATAGGGGAGGCTAGGGGACTGTCTAGGGCGGGGGGATAAAATGGATACATATGTAATACCCTTTGTAATACTTTAAGCAATAAAAAAAATAAAAAAAAAAAATTATGCATGTAACTTTCTTCATTAAAACTATTTTGAAAGCATTGCTCAAGGAACAGGAATGTTTGCTGGAATACCTGACCTGTGATTAGTTTTATGAAAATAATTATGGTAGGTTTAGCCTGCAAGGAATGACATTTTTTAAAAATAATAAGAACGTACCTACACTACTTCACTTATTGTTATATGGGGTATGAGATCATATTGGAGGGAATCATGAAATGCAAATAATTATACCATTGTTTTCTCTTTTAAATATTCAGTTGTCAGTAGATCAATAATTAATTTTGTTTATGAATGGGCAAAGAAGGAAAAAATACAAGTATATGTTAGAATATAGTGTCTTCACACTGTATATGAGATAAATACATGTGTGGAATGGTTTTCACTAGTCTGGTAAATCTCTTTTGAAGCTCAGTATTCCTTAGTTATGTATACCTTAATAAAACCAATTAAGATGAATTTTTTAAATGTCCCTACGTGACAACTTAAAAGCATTATCAACTAAACACTCTTAGATGATGTGTGTTCCAGACAGATTAGTCCACTGCATTTTAAAGACTAGAAATATAAACATATGCAAAAACATGGCACCTTTGATTTATAAATTTCTAAAAATGATTGATGCAGTCCATGTTTTTCCAAGGAGAACTAAAGGGTTCCATGTTTAAGCTTCCTACTTAGAAATGTTATTTACTTGAACTTTCAAATCTAGTAGGGATTGCAGGAGAGAGGTCTGAGGAGGAAAGCTGATTGTGTCCATTGTGGAGATGCTTTGTAAAAGGGAGTGTAATCTTCACAGCCTTTTAGTATTTCCAGGGTTTATGTATATGTATTTGAATATAACACCTGATTAATTTGTAGATCAGTATTTATTTAGGGAAGGAAAATTAAAGGATCATACAGTCCTTTAACTCTAATCCTACTTTGCATAGATGAGACCAGGGAAGGTGGTTGACACCGAGGTAGGGCTGAGTAACTGACATTCAAAGGTACCTTTTCCTTCTATAAAGAAAGCAAAGCAAAGCAAAGCAAATAGCTGGTATATTCTCCCAGTATTGGCAAACACCAGCTTTCTAGTAATGCTTTAGCTGATTAGGACATACTTACCCTTTAATGAAGCAATCACCACAAAGCCCCAATGTCAGCTGGAATACTTGCAAAACAGTATCAAAGAAAGAATCCGAGGCACTGAACATAATTATAGCTCATGTCCTTGTCTCACACCAACACAAACTATTCATTTTCAATTAGAATGAATAAGAAAATTAGAAATCAACTCGATTGGGTAAAAGGACCAAAGTTTGTTTACAGAGAATAAAGTATTGGGTCCATCTTGCTCAGTGATTCTGAGCTTTTTCCTGAAGCAAACGAATACCATGAGTCATGTAAGAGCGGACTATGGTTACGGAGAGTTTATTGATTTATCTTGAAGGAAAGTAGCTGGAGTTTGATTAAAGTTGTGAAGAAAAACTGAGTAAAATTCCTATTTCCCACAGCTAATCAAATTAAGAACTGTTGGACTTACTAGCAAAGTGTACCTTGCCTCTTTAGTTCTCTAACACGTATGTTTAAGGATGTGTCATTGTCATATCATGTCCATGGAGATTTAGAGATGAGTGAGAAAAGCAGGGAAATTGAGAGTGGGAAGAGAAAAATGAGAGAGAGAGAGAGAGAGGACCACTCATGTCCCTCACAAAGGCCCTGCTGATGGGAATGGAAGTCAATGCCTAATTTAGATCTTAATGAGAAAAATGAGGGGAAAATGACTGAGCTGACTTGCATCTCATGTTTGTCTTGGGAAACTTTCCCTCTTTCAACATTTGCTTGTTTTAAAAGGTTTACATAGTCGGTGACATCCTCCTCCTCAAACTGAATTACCTTCTCTCCTTTGTGGTAACATGGGCGGAAAGTTTTTGCTGTGTCAAGAGAGGTCGTCACACATTCTTCTGCAGTTCTCTGCATTAATTCCTTCTTGCAGAAGCATTCTCCCTCGTGCTGGGAAGGTAGAGGGTGTAACACAAGAGCCTGGAGCATCAGCAGGAAGCTCTAAGCTAGTTAATGCAGTATAATTGTCTGGACATAGACTGGTCTTTGTTTGTGTGGTTCACTCCGAATCAGCTGTAATTAACTCCAGAGTGTTTCCAGATTGCCAGCAAAGAAAAATTACAGCTTTTCTGTTTTAAATTGTAAAGCTCACAAACATTAACTATGCACAGTGCATGTACTTTGATATATTTCTATCCTGAAAAGGGGGGGGGGAGCTTATGTGACTCCCCCAACCCCCTCTAAAAAATGTGCTTTTGTGAAGTTATTTGACTTAGTGACGATTGGAACATAATGGAGCCTTGATCCTCGGGCTTGAAATCTTTTTCTTCATATTTTCAATCCTTGGACATCCTTGGAGTTGTTTTTCTTCGTGCGAAGGTTTCTCATGCTGCAGTGGGAAAGAAGTTACGCACTCGTGGATGAAATACTGGACGTATACTAAACTGAGCAAATTGCAGAGAAAGCTCGCTACAGGAAACCACCAGCCCCAACTTTAAAGACCGAGATCAAAGCTGGATCCTGACGTAACTTTACCTGTGTTTTGATATATCAAAAGGGAGGCTGTGAGAACGGGCCTTCCTCCCGTGGTCAGCACGCCACACCCTTTTAAAAGCTTCTGTACAGTAGTTTATAATTATGAATTCCAACATGGGCAGAAATGAGGTAGCGGTGTGAGCTAATACCGCCTAGTACATAAAAGATCTGTCAGCAACTGATGCAAAAAAAAAAAAAAAAAAAAAGTCCAGCCCCAAATCTTTTTTTTTCCTTCCCTCTGAATTTAACAATAAGGAATTTAAGCCTCAGTGTGGCTTTAGCGACCAAAGAAAAGAAGCTCTTGGTGTCTGCATAATACCACTTTGATGGATTTTTTTTCATCAGTTCTCTGTACATGGCAACAAATAAACAAGTATAATTATACTTGTGAAGGCTATTCAGTGCTTTGTCAGGATTAGATATATGTGCCGTTTTCACACTGCACCTCCCTTTTGTCTTTGCCTAACTCACTATGACATATTGATAGAGGATTTGGACTGGGGAAAAGGCCACAGCAGAGACAGTGATGACCTTTTGGAAACTTGATATAATTCAAGGATTTTTATTTATTTTTCTTTTTCTTTCTTTCTTTCTTTTTTTTTTTTTTAGAACTTGTTACCAAATTCTCTTCTACATGGACAGCTTTTAACCCAATTCAAAGGGAGTCCATGAAGACTCCGAGAGTTAGGAGAGGGCTCCCGAGCAGATGAGAATAAAAACAATAGGCGGAGGGGCCCTTGTCTCTTTTCCCAGCACTTTGCAGAGTGGCTAACTAGCATTCCTTTCCCATTATTCAGGCCTCCTCACCAGATCACGTTCTTTTTCATCATTTCACAAACACTGTCTCCCTGGACCGGAGAGGAAGGCTGGGACAATCTCAGTTAAAAAGCAGAGGTAACACTGGCCTCTCCAATTTGGGGTTCCAATAGGAACGCTGCTTCCTGAGTGCAGGGGAATTCTCCTATTGTTCAGCAAGCACCCCTTTCATTAGCCAGCTCCTGGTAGGTGGGTTCGGTCATTTGGCAGAGCAGTGTTGAGGCCGCAGGACGAAAGCAAGGCAGAACGAGCTGTAGAAGTTCTTTTCTGCATATTGTCCATTAGTTCCAAAAAGGGGATTTACATGATCAAAGTCACTGATCTTGTGAATTACTGAGAATACCCCAAAAATGTGTACACATATTCTAAGCAGACCGGCGGGTACGTATTGTTCTGAATTTAGCATTGAAATTGTATTAGGGTTTTTTGGGGGGGAGGAGGGATTTCTTGAAGACTTCGGTGATTTTTAAAGATAGAATGTTTGGCAATAGAGAATAGAAATTGGTGGAGACCAAATAGAGACCAGCTTAAATGGTGAAGCAACCTTCATAGTGAGTTTACTTGTTACGCAGTCATTTTGGAATGAATTCTGTGGTTTAAGTTAAATGGCTGTCTTTGTGGTCTTTTTACTGGGACTTATAAAAGTTTAGTGTAAATTTCCTATATGGGTCACACTGATAAAAGAAAGGTCTTCTCTGACATTGATGACAGTGAAATCACTGGGCATCATATTTAATATGTACAATATTGGTACATGTAGATGTAACTAATGTTTTAACTGCACAAACTAAAGTGATTCCATCAAAATATACAGGTAAACATTGCCATGGTCATAGTCAATAGCTACGAATTTAAAAATCAGGTAATATATTACTTGCCATCAATTCAGATAGGTTTGTCATTGTTGCTTTTGGAATGAAATGTAAGTTTGATTGTATAGAAGACAGGATTTGACTTAGCTTCTGATTAATGTGTACCTTATTGAGAAGAAATTGATAGGCAATTTGGTGTAAAATGATGTGGGAATTTTGTAACAAAATCAATCCTACCATTTTGCTTTGACCTGTGATGGATTCTGTAGGGTAGTTTTCATAATTTTTTTTTTCACATGGCAACAATGTTGTCCCATTTTTGGAAGTTACTTCCGGTAAAATAAATAGGTTCTGATTCGTATAGAGCAGTACTGAGACGCTGCATTGCAGAGTCCATTCGGCATCTGGCCAAGATTATTAACTGCACGTCACAGACACCTATTCCAGGTGTCTTCATCCTGCGTGTCATAATTCCAGCAAGTGCTCTTGTGGGCTGAGAGCTGTTGTAGGGTTATAAGCAAAGTAACTTAAATAATAAGAAAAGCTCAGAAACTCCTTCACAAGCTATAAAGTGTTTGGGGGCTTTTCTTACTTTTGTGATTAAGGTGAATCTCCTTCCACGTAGCGGCCTAAACTATCTTTCATAGGAAAGAATAAACAGCAACAACCGTGGGTCCTTTACATGCTCACCCAGGATCACTAACGGAGTGTGATCCACCACGGTGCTCCCACTCCAGATCTTAGCCCCTTCCTGCCTTCCTCATCTCCTCCAGTCTAGCAGGGGGTTGTGGTGTAGGCATTTTGGCTGCCTTTGGTGCGTATATACATTGTTTGTGCCTATTTGGTGAATGCAAAGGTAAACATTAACGTTTGTGGACTAATTAGAAAATTATTAGGTTTTCATGCTTATGGTTATCAGATTATTTCAGAGGGTTTTAAAAGCTGCAGGCATGCCATGAAGATAATGAACCTGCAGCTCATCGATGATTAAAATTACACACTAAGCTTTATGATGTTTGATTGGTGAGCAATTAGAATGTCATTTTAACCATGGCAGATACCAAAACGAATTTTGATTTCATTTCCAATCTCTGCAGATCTTTTGATGTATTCTACACTGATCACTTCCTCTCTGATTTAGCTGACAAGATTAAATTTGATTACAGTCAAGAGAGTATTAAGAAGTGATTCTTCATACTTAATATGCCAGTGACCTTCAATGAGGTCTTTCTTCCAGAAGAACTTTTCAAAAGGAATTTCTAAAATGCTTAGTAATATTGGTGAGCCCAGAGTTTTGTTTTCACGGCCTTCCGCCACTGTGAAGTCTGCAATAAATGCAGGGGCATCCAGGGTGAGACATTGCATGTCTATCCTACCCAATATGACAGGTAATGGAATATAGCAACGTCAAGCTTTCTTATATCAAAAATTACCAGCGACCTTGAAAGTGTTGATACCTTTACATTAAGGGGCTAGTTGCCTTGAAGTTATGAGTCCCTCAGATTGTAAGATTTGAGAGAAAATTGCTTAGCTGCTTCATAAAATCGAGACGATGTCTGTGTCCTAGGCTGAAAATAAACACAAAAGTTGCAGCCCACTCAATGGTGTGTACAGTGCCATCATCCTGCAAACCCAGAGAGCTGCAGGACTCAGAAGCTTAAACTGTAATTGAGTTGCTATTACAGTAGCTGAGGTTTGTGGGCACACACACACACAGCTGGGCACATACACACACGTATGTGGGCACACACGCGCACACACGCATACACACTCACACACAGAAGGGCATGCATTGCTACCAATACATACTCAATTTTCCCCTGCTACCTGACCCTGCTGCCGGAACCTGAGATGGCTTTACGGAGGGTGCATCTTGCTCTCAACAAAGGGAGTTTATGGTCTAAGATGCCTGGCTGCAAAAAAAAAAAAAAAAAGAAAAGAAAAAAACACTGAAAAATTAAATCTAAAAAAATGATGGAAGGATTTTCATCAGTCGTGCTTGCGTATGATTTGTTAAGCCAGGGGAGATGCTGATTGAGGCAATAGTTGAGAGATGGGCAACTCACCAGGATTGATAACATCAAAATGGTATTTGAAATGGTGTTCATTACGTATTGCAGTGGGGAAAAAAAAAAAAAAAGGAGTGAATGTGATCGTCCCCTAGGATGATAGGCCTGGCTGCAGTAAATATTAATTTCTGTTCTGCTGCCCATTGAGGTGACTGAAGTGTGGGGAAGAATTGTGATTGGTGCTTAATCAGGGCCAGCCAGATACCTGCTGAGAGCTTTTGCACAGGGAAGATTTGTAGTAAGCTGATTTACTGGCAAAATGAAAGCCAGAGCAGAGTGTGGTCGGCGCTGCCTAGGACTGTAATATTTCTCATTTTAAGGTTCCTTTATGGTTGGTCTCCCTTCCCTACTCATCCCCCCTGAGAAAGTAAAAGGTAAATATTAAAAAATTACAAGTTATTTGCATTGTTCTTTTTATTCCTGCCTTCGTAGGTGAAAGCCATTTCCGTGTCTGTCACGGACAAGGGGCTTTTAAAGCCTTTACGTCGATTATAGACATTTTCAGGAAAGGGGAATGAAAAAAGTACGGATCACTGATATGAATTTCAGATTTATGATGAATGCCCATGGCGACTTCAGAAACACCTAGGGTGTGGAGGCCCGCCTGTGATAGCTCTCCGCATGATTTTGCTCCATTGACACAAAGTCTGTGCGTGATAGATAGGTGCGCTGGTTTTAGCGACACCCCCCCCCCCCCTCACCTTTGCAGATAGTCAAGTTTACAGCTGCCGTAAATTAGTGATGGGCTATTAGTGAGCGGTGTCATTATTTAATAAAAATGCCTTCTCTCACCTTATTTTTTACCCAGGTCCCTGACAGGCTGGATGAAATGAGATCCCCATGTAGCGATTGCCATGGAAACCTGTGACTCCCCTCCTATCTCAAGGCAGGAAAATGGGCAGAGCACGTCAAAGCTGTGCGCAGCGACACAACTGGATAATGAGGTGCCAGAGACAGGGGCAGGCATGGAGCCTGACAGGGAAAGCAGCTCCGCCGATGGCAACCTGAGCGCCCCGGAGCCGCGCGCCCAGGACGGCGCGCTGGGCCCGGGCGGCGAGCATGCGGCCGCGCAGGTGGCCGTGGCCAAGGAGATCCCCTGCCACGAATGTGCCGCCGCCTTCCCCAGTTTACAGAAGTACATGGAGCACCACTGCCCCAACGCCCGCCTGCCCGTCCTGCGGGACGACAACGAGAGCGAGGCCAGCGAGCTGGAGGACAGCGACGTGGAGAACCTCACGGGGGAGATCGTTTACCAGCCCGACGGCTCGGCCTACATCATCGAGGACTCCAAGGAGCGCGGGCCGGCCGCCCCGCCGGGGGCCGCGGGCCAGCTCTTCTCGGCGGCCCGGCTGCTGGACTCGCTGGCCGCGGCCGGGGACCAGGGCGAGCCGGCCGCCGCCGCCGCCGCCCCGCTGCCCTTCTACCCGCAGATCATCAACACGTTCCATATCGCTTCATCCCTCGGGAAACCCTTGACAGCCGACCCGGCTTTCCCAAATACCTCAGCGCTCGCAGGCGTCGGGCCTGTGCTGCACAGCTTCCGTGTCTACGATCTCCGGCACAAGCGAGAGAAAGACTATCTCACCAGTGACGGCTCGGCCAAAAACTCCTGCGTGTCCAAAGATGTCCCCAGCAACGTGGACTTGTCCCGGTTTGACGGCTGCGTGAGCGACGGCAAGAGGAAGCCCGTGCTCATGTGCTTCCTGTGCAAGCTGTCCTTCGGCTACGTCCGGTCCTTCGCCACCCACGCGGTGCACGACCACCGGATGACCCTCAACGACGAGGAGCAGAAGCTGCTCGCCAACAAGTGCGTCTCCGCCATCATACAGGGGATCGGCAAAGACAAAGAACCTCTCATCAGCTTTCTGGAACCAAAAAAACCCACTTCCGTGTATCCCCGTTTTTCTACTACGAACCTCATGGGCCCCGACCCGGCCTTCCGCGGCCTCTGGAGCGCCTTCCACGTGGACAACGGCGACGCGCTGCCGGCCGGCTTCGCCTTCCTGCAAGGCGGCCCGGGCCTGGCGGCCGGTCCCGCGGAGCAGCCGCTGGGGGTCACCCCGATGCCAAAGGCGGACGTGAACCTGGGGGGGCTGTCTAGTCTCGTCGTGAACACCCCGATTACCTCTGTCTCCCTCAGCCACCCATCGTCGGAGTCCGGCAAGATGTCCGAGGGCAAAGACCCAGAGACCAACTGTGAACGGCCCCAGGGCAGCCCCGCGGGGCCCCCGGGCGGCGAGTGCCCCGTCAAACGCGAGCCCCCCGAGGCGGGCGGCGACGAGGACGAGGAGGACGCCTACTCCAACGACCTGGACGACGAGGAAGGGTTAGGCGAACTCACCGATGGCATTGGGAGCAAAGATTTCCCTCTCTTAAACCAAAGCATTTCTCCTTTATCCTCCAGCGTGCTCAAATTCATCGACAAGGGCCCGCCGTCCTCCTCCGCGCTGGGCCCCGACGACCCGGAGAAGAAGAAGCCAGCGGCGGCCGTCCGGGCCCATCCCTACGGCCTGGGTGCCAAGGACTCGGCGGAAGCAGGTGCCAGCAAAGAGGGCGCCGCGGCCGCCCACCCCGGCGACCCGGGCCGGGGCGACGAGGACAGCGCGGCGCCCCCCCACCAGCACGGCTTCGCGCCCAGCGCGCCCGGCACCCCGGGGCCCGGAGGGGACGGCTCCCCCGGCAGCGGCATCGAGTGTCCCAAGTGCGACACGGTGTTGGGGTCCTCGCGGTCTCTGGGCGGCCACATGACCATGATGCACTCCAGGAACTCCTGCAAGACCCTCAAGTGTCCCAAGTGCAACTGGCACTACAAATACCAGCAGACCCTGGAGGCCCACATGAAGGAGAAGCACCCCGAGCCCGGCGGCTCGTGCGTGTACTGTAAGACCGGCCAGCCGCACCCCCGGCTCGCCCGGGGCGAGAGCTACACGTGCGGCTACAAGCCCTTCCGCTGCGAGGTGTGTAACTACTCGACCACGACCAAAGGCAACCTCAGCATCCACATGCAGTCGGACAAGCACCTGAACAACGTGCAGAACCTGCAGAACGGCAGCGGCGAGCAGGTGTTCGGCCACGCCGCGCCCGCCCCCAACGCCAGCCTCAGCGGCTGCGGGACGCCCTCCCCGTCCAAACCCAAGCAGAAACCCACCTGGCGCTGCGAGGTGTGTGACTACGAAACCAACGTGGCCAGGAACCTCCGGATTCACATGACCAGCGAAAAGCACATGCACAACATGATGCTCTTGCAGCAGAACATGAAGCAGATCCAGCATAACCTGCACCTGGGCCTGGCCCCGGCCGAGGCCGAGCTCTATCAGTACTACCTGGCCCAGAACATCGGCCTGACCGGGATGAAGCTGGAGAACCCGGCCGACCCCCAGCTGATGCTCAGCCCCTTCCAGCTGGACCCGGCCACGGCGGCTGCCCTGGCCCCCGGACTCGGTTAGTAGTTACTGCCTTTCTCCAGTCCCGTTAGCTCCGCATCACATGCTGAGTTGGTGGGATGCACCCAGATGAAGTGGTGAGTGCAGACGCATCGGGGACATTTCTCTCTCAGCTGATAATCAGACCACTTGGCTTCACTTCAAACCTGAATTAACTCCATAGAGGAAGCCGTTAAGGGGTCCAGGGCTGCCCGAGAGGAGTTAGCAAACTTTGTCTTCATCCAGCAGCTCGGTGAACAAACGCGCATGTGCCTGAGTTGCCTGCCATTATTAGCTGTAACCCTTGCAAGGTTTATAGCTTTGATTTTGGCAGTTATTCCCTCAAATATCAAACTTGTGCTTCTAAAGGGTAGACCGTTATTTTTAATGAAATATTAGTGAAAACTATTTCCGTGTCTGTGACGGAAGGTAATTAAACTGCTAACAGTCATACCGTTACCTTATCCCGGGTATTTGGCAAGAGATTCCCGGCGCGCCTACAGTATTAGCCAGATCTCATCAGGCTTCAGACAAATTGCGAAATAGCAATTAGTGCTTATGTAAGTTTATCTAGGCTCTTCCATCGCCAGCACGTGGCTGTTTGTTATGGTATCGATCACCTCCCTTGCCCTCGAAAATACAAATTTCAGAATGACATCATGCCCAGTAGGAGTAATTAAAGCTATCTGGTGAGGGCATTTAGAAGTTGAAAGGGATGATTGTAATTGATCCCGATTCAATCCTATTACAGCTTTTTATGGGTTTAAGCTCTAGAGAAAGCACATTCCCGGTCAAGACTTTTGTTTTACAGATTCCTTTGTGTGTGCTGTGTTTTCTAGTGTCTATTTTTCCTCTTAATTTTTTTCTTCCTGTAGTAAATAATGAGCTGCCGCCTGAAATCCGGCTTGCCAGTGGTCAGCTAATGGGTGATGACCTGTCCCTCCTTACTGCAGGAGAGCTGTCACCTTATATCAGTGACCCGGCACTGAAGCTATTCCAGTGTGCTGTGTGCAACAAATTCACCTCCGACAGCCTGGAGGCCCTGAGCGTGCATGTGAGCAGCGAGCGCGCTCTCCCTGAAGAGGAGTGGCGGGCTGTAATTGGAGATATCTACCAGTGCAAGCTCTGTAACTACAACACGCAGCTCAAAGCCAACTTCCAGCTCCACTGCAAGACCGACAAACACATGCAGAAGTACCAGCTGGTGGCTCACATTAAAGAAGGAGGCAAAACCAACGAGTGGAGGCTCAAGTGCATCGCCATTGGCAACCCCGTCCACCTGAAATGCAACGCCTGCGACTACTACACCAACAGTGTGGATAAGTTACGCCTGCACACCACCAATCACAGGCACGAGGCGGCCCTGAAGCTCTACAAGGTAAGGCCGACATCCCTCTCCCTTGACACAGGGGTTGGGGGGGCGGGGAATTAACTGTTTCAGAGCTTGGAGCACAAGTCTGCAAGTTAAGAAAAAAAAAAAAAAGCGGGGCAAGGGACACAGTGTCTGCTGAATGGTAATACATGTTACGTTGAGATCTAGCAAGGGGAGAATTTATTTGAAAGATTGGCCGTACGTCCCTGTTCTATCTATCACAGTGGCATGGATTGCTTTACTGGTTTCTCCCAAAGAAAATAGCTTTTCTGAGTATTTTCATATGCAAAACAATGCTGTGTTATTGATTGTTGTTTTTTTAAAAAAAAGCATAGTGTACCACTCATGGCCAAGTGTGAATGGTTATGGGGGCAGAGGACAAAAATAGTGCTGCCTCGTGTCACCTTTTGTTTGGTGACAAGGTGACTCTGTGTGCGCATTTTTGCTTTTTCTTTTAAGTGCCTAGTAGTATTGTGTAAACGCGCTCTCCCTTAGCATCAGCTGAAAGTCTTCTTAACACTGTTGTTGTTTTGCATGATTTTTCCCAGCTAGTAATGTTTTTATCCCCTCAGTGGATGTGGCAGGGTTACAAATGTTCATTCAAAGGCAAATAATACTTTTATCTGATGCTGATGTAATGAATACATGCAAGTGAGGAACACCATTGATTGCACAACTTGTCTTGACTTTTTGTGGAGCCTGATGACTGGTTAATTTGTTTGGGGCAGCTGGTGGACTGGTTTGGCTTGATTGTCTTGGTTCATGTAACACGTGGAACAGATTCATTTCTATGATGAATAACTGGGTAACTTATTAAGAACTTCTTTTGTCTAGAGGACATTAAAATTCAGAAAATATTGCAAACCATTTGTCATTGTAACAAGCTCTAAATATGATTACAAAATCCATTTTGCAAGTGTTATCTATTGATTTATACTAGAAATCAGGGGTAACTATACTATCAGGAGTCAACCAGTGATTGTAACACCTATGGCTTGTCTAATACTGATTCAAACTATAAACACAGGAGGAGCAGAACAGACGGTGGTCTAGAGCGCGTGCAGGAATTATTTATTTGGGTTGGCCTGGCGCTGTTTGTTGAGGTTGTTTCTTGAAGTTCCAATTCTAGATTGATGAACGGAGCATAAAATCCGGAAGACGTGGTGGGAGCATTTGTAACATTGTTCCTGTGATGCTGGCGCTCCGCGGATCAATAATGAAAGCATTAGATTTGGGTTTGAGGGGAGTTCAGGCTTTGATATAAGCTGGAAAGCTTCTAAGTTGATGGTATTGAAAATATAATCCAACGAATTAATTGTATTATAATTCATAGATTTTACAGCAATGGTTGACAACCGTTCAATTGTCAACTTTTTTCCCCTGTTGCTACCTGACCTATTAAAACTTTTAGAATACCGAGGAGAGAAAAAACAAACAAACAAACATTAAGTTTGTATAAATAATAGATCTCAACCCTGGGAGCTAGATAGAATATTCATGAACTGGGTTTATATTCACGCAGCCCCTCTAACACTTGAAATGAACATGTTGTAAAAAGAAGACATAAATGTACAAATTTTTCTGTTTTATTAATCTCATGTGGGAAGCTCCAGAGAGGTAGAGCGGCATGGTTTATTGTATCAGGAAAGGTGATTTAACCTAATTGTTTGGTGATTATGTAGACATGTGTGTTTTAAGTTTTTCCATTCATTCCACGGGTGGGAATTGACATCCCTCACTGTCTGCAGAGCAATTTGCTGGGTGCCAGAGCTGGTCTGGAAGTTCCTTTGAAGGGAGAGTTGGATATTGTCTTTGAATGGCTAACAACGCAAGGAGATAAACCCTTGTTTATAAAGAGGGCTTTCAAGCAGAGAGAACTTTCAGTGTCAGAACCAAAGGGTATATTTGTCCTCTTACCTTTAAAATGTTATGTCATATACAAAAATTTCCCCCAACTCTTCTTTATTTGTTTATCTCTTAAATACCCAAGTTCCCTAATACTGTAGTGTCTAAAGTGGTCAGCAACCAAACAAACACACTTTGAACAAACTTACCTTGAATTAAAAGAAGATTGAACAGAGAAATATTTGAGCTGTTGCAGTTTGATATGGGGCCATTGAACTATATTTTTTGCATCATCCTTCAAGGGGCATTCCTTATTTCTGGTAACTGCACAAGTCCCCCAGAATAGCAATGTGTTGAGGATGCCATTTCTAAAACGAGTTACAAAGGCCAAAGACAGTGTGGATCAGATAGAGAGAGAGGCTTTTCAAGTGCAGTAATGGGGATTTCAGCAAGCTTGGTCAGCTTGTGTGAGCAAAATAAAATTGCTTCATAAGTAACATTAATTGCTTTTAAATGAGAAGCTAACAAATTGGCCAGGGCCTGGAAAAAAATGATGGTTTGTAATTTGGCTAAAATATTAAAATTAGACTTAAAATAGTTTCTGAGTTAATGACTAGACAATAATCTCCTACATAAAATTTATTTTCATTAAGAGCTTAATTTGCATCATTCTGCTTCAGGAATTAGTTAGACTTTATGGGAAAGTGACAAGTAGCAGTTATAAGACAAATGCAGAGCTGTGAGAATTAAGCTTTTCTTGTTATTGACAACATATTGATTGACAACACTTTAAACGTGTCAGTTTGATTTGAATAGGCTACCTCTTGCTGTATTACCTAAAAAAGAAGTGTGTGTCCTCATTCCAGTTAAAGGAGGTTAAAGGTTAAAGGTTAAGGGTGAGCATAAAAGCATCATCTGCCTAGCTGCTTAACTTTAAACTGATCAATTTAATGAAAATCTGTTTTACAGATGTTGTTTTAATGTATTTGGCAGGATTTAGGCAGCTTTAACATTAGACGTATGCTAGTAAAAATTATTTCTTTATTTGACCAGAACAACACCTTTCCTTTTATGTTTAAGGTAGAAGGCTTGTGGGTTATGGTATTTTGGCAAAGAACCCAGAGGCAGAATGTGTTGATGATCTTTCCATATGGACTCTAAAAAAAGAATACCTTCATGTCTATTGCTAACGATGGCTACAAAAACAAGCAAAGCTGTATTCATTTCTCTGGCAGTATTATTTTCCTGAGAACCTTTTTTTTTCCAAAAAGAAGTTTTTTTAAGAAAATCTTACTCATTTCTTCAAGCAAGAATTTCTGAAGTGCTGTGTTGATTTCCCCCCAGAAATTTTCATGATGAAGCAAAATTGGCCTGGGAAATTAAAACAATAAAATGAAACTGCAGCTTGCTCTTAATCTTCTCTTAGTGTGTGAAAGTGTATTTAAAGTGAGGTTAGCACTAAATGCCTGGAGAGCTACAATCAGTGTTGCAAGGTAAAAAGGGGCTGTATCTGTGGCCATATCCATTTCTGTATCTACTGCAAGAACAGTGTTTCTCAGCTAACCACTTTATTACAGCTGATCCTATTCCTCTAATTCCATGCCTTTGCATCGCAACTCTACAAATTTTTGTAAGTTGATATTTACACAGTCAGTCTTCAATAAATATTTGTAGGATGAACAGTGGACTAATGAATAAACTGGAAAATGTTTTCAAGAAACCCCTTTAAAATGCATTGCAATTTGGTCTTCCCTTGAAAAGATCCCAAACTTTTTTTTGAAAAAGTCCAATAAAAAGATACAATGAAAAACCATTTAGCAGTAGACATTCAAGGTGAGAAGGAACAAGTAAGACGTGGGCGATATTTCCGATTTCCATTTTCGCTTTTTCTTGGCTCAGAATTGCCCAGAGGTTCCTGGCCAGCTGATTGCGAACCCCCCACCCCACCCCCGCCCCGCCCCGCCTCCTCTGCGGGACTCCCCACACCTGCACTGGCACTGCTCTTAGGATATGATATGTATTTGTAAGTGAGGTGTTCACAGCTTTACTGGTTCAAAGTCAAAAGCTGAATTGTCCTGGCTTTTTTTCCGGCCTGCATCTGCTAGAAGTGAAGCAGAATAGTCTGTCTGAATTCCATAATGCTGTTTTCGTATTTGGGTTTCCAATTGGCTGAGAGCAGTCAATGAATCTCTTGTCTCCATGGTGAGCAGAGAAACACACGTGGGGCCGGGTCCTAGGTAACTTTCAGTGTAACATTCCCCCAAGGAACATTTTTGGAGTTTTCTCATTATCCATGTTACGGATGAAAGGATCCGGGTTAAGAACTAAAATCCAGGTGTGGGGGAGGGTCACAGCGAAGACTGCAAGGAGCCACGCTGGCAAAAGTGTGTGGCAAGGAAATAAAAATGGAATAATTAACCTCACCTACCTTTTTCTTTTCTTTTCTTCTTCTTCTTTTTTTTTTTCTGGTAGGAAATAATAATCTGATCGGTTTGGAATTAACAAAGAATCACAAGGATTTTCTTTTCAATAGGCCAGAGTCCAACTTTGCAATTTAAAATCAAATACACCAGATATGTACCATTGCAATTATGGAACTGTCATTGTCCCAGTGTGATGGTAAAAGAGGTCAGGAGATTGTGTGGGATGCATTTGCATAAAAGTCATTGTGCCGGAGGAAATTGGAATGTGTGTGTGTATCTGAGAAACCAAAACAGGTTTTTCTCAAACCGATTCTACTCATTTGTTTAGATGAAGAAAGCTGTTTTCAGAGATAAACAAAAGTTATTCTTTTCTGTTGCTAAAATGTAAACCTGAATGTGGAAAATTGTGCACTTTTTATATTAGTTTCAGATTTATGTTCCTTTCAAGGTTGAAATGCAGTGTGAAATTCAATTCCAGTTGCAGGATTTATTTAAAAAAGTAATCACAATTCAAGTTATTTTATTGTATTCTCATGTAAAAAACCAAGGCAGAGGTTGAGAAAACAGTTTCCATAATAGAACAACACATGCTTGCATAATACCGAGGACGAATAAATACACAGATCAAATACAGAGGAGCTGGTTAGCTGATAGCAACTAATAAATCACCCATGCTCTCAGCTCGCAGTGTCATTGGCCAGCCCTATCGACTACGTCTACTTCTGTTTTTAAGCTTGACATTTGCTGAGGCGCAGCCACGTGTTCTGACACAGTGACTCCAGCACAAACAGGGACTTCTCACTGCATTTCCAGGGCAGGAAAGTCTGCATGATGAGCCCAATCCCTCTCTGGATTTCACTAGTAAAAAAGTGACCCCAAATCTGTTTATCCAAATATATGATAGAGAGATAGAAAGATAGATATATATAGATAGATAGACAGACAGACAGATATAGAAAAAATGGATGGATGGATAGCTAGATGATAGATAGAAGGATGGATGGATAGATAGATAGATAGATAGATAGATAGATAGATAGATAGATGAAAGATAAATAGATAGAGGTAGGTAGAAGGATGAATAGATAGAGAGATGATAGAGAGAGAGAGAGAGATAGCAATTCCTAGAAGGATTACTTTAGACCAGGCATTAGTAACTTTTTACATCCATATGAGAATAGAGAAAATGATACTCAGTGTGTGAAATTGCTAACACACCCAGACAAAAATCTACAGAGAGTAAAGTGTGTCATTGGAAGCCGCTTATTTTATTTTCAACGTGTCTTTCCCTACCCAGAGGGCAACTGTCCCTAGAGCACTACTGTGCTCTTCTCTGGTTTTCTGAGACCCTTACTACTTTATCACTTCTCTCCAGGGAAGTACTCCCTGTTGCAAGATTACATGTCTAATTCCCCCAAGAAAACTAGTGCTCCTTTAATTAAGGGGAAGGAAGTCTTTTGATAAAAGCCACATAGCACATCCAAAGGTGTAAGTGACTTTCAGGTCTGGCCCAGGGAGCATTTCATTTCAAAGGGGCTGCTTCCTCTGGTGAATTCCTAGGTGTGTGGGGTGCAGTGATTATGTCAGGATGGGGTTTAGGGAGGGCAGTGCCCCACCTAAGAGCTTTCTGCGTTTCTCTCCTTTGGAACACACACAGGCAGACAGAAACACACACACACACACACACACACACACACACACACACGATTCCCCACTGCAGAAATGCGGTAAAAAATTGGCACTACCATTCCCTACGCTTAGAGACCACATCACCTCGTACTTTAGGATCTATGAGATGGGTCCTATCTAACTTGAGCCCGTGCTATGGCCTGTGACGTGTAGGTATGGTTTCACCAAAAGTGGTAAATGGCCTGTGGGTCACCCACCCGGGGGTCGTTTGGGTCATGTGGACCAAGGTGTTATCTCATAATTAGCGTGTCCTCCCTGCGTGTGTCTTTGGCTTCAGTTTAATGGTCCCTGTCAGTGGAGCTTGTTGAAAATTGCTGAAATGTTCGAGTGGGTCCCGGGATGCCACGCGGGGATGCAGCCAGAGGCATATGTTAGCCAGGCCTCGTGCTGCTGAAAGGGTCTTGGCCTGGGGTGGAGGGAGGAGGAGCTGGCATGTGCATAATGACCGCGTTCTGCTTCCAGAACATCTGGCCTGCCCGCGTTCTACTGCAAATGCTTCCCCGGGTTTGCTGTGAGTCTGAGCCTGTGCTCGGGCTGAGTTCAATTAGACGTGGAGATTTGTTCATTATTCCGATAATTCAAGCCTTAGACAGCACTTTTCCCCAAATTATCAGTGTATTGCATGAAGGCTTATGATGATATGATTTATTCAAGAGAAGATCAACAACGGAGGCCCAGCCCCCACACACCCCCAAGAAAACGTCTATAATATAGATTTGCAGCCTAGTTGGAGTGTGGTGTGGGTTATAAGCACAAGGTCAAGGTTCTACTTGCAGAATGCTCGAATGCTAGCCCAAGTTTTACTTCTAATCAACACAGAAACATTTATTGAGCACTTACTATGCCCCAGGTTTTAAAACATTGCTTGTGTGGGTGCTATGTCCTGTTCAGGTGGTAGGATGTAAGCCAGGTTCTCTAAGACGATGCTTCCTAACTCACTGCACTTCCCATGTGTCAGGGACATGGATAGAATCAAAGGTTGAATCCATATACCAGCCATCAAAGCACCTGTGCCTTTTTCACCAGTGGTTGGTCTGTGCCAGGGCTGAGTGTACCTGCTCTCTTAGGTCACCAGTAGATGTAGAACATTGTCACCTGTAGCTTACTATCACTACCCTCTTGCAAGGCAAGATGTTATTGATCCGTTATGGTGGGAATGTGAGGACAGCGTAGTAGAGCTTTTCTATCAGTTGGAACATGTACATCATTTTTCATGCACAAGGATGATGCTACTGATGCATTGCCTAGAAAATGAAGAAGAAAACCACTTAATTAAGAATGCAAAATGTGTCAGATTAAAACTTCAGTCATCCACCTTGTAGAACTGCTCATTTAGTTTGACACTTGGAGAATCTTTTATACATTCCGTTTATAATACTGTCAGTGAGAATTCTGCTTAAAGAACAATTTTTATAATGACCTGTGCTGGTATTATCCCTGATAATAAAAATTGTGTATGGCAACATTTGAATTTACTTGGTTTTGCCATCTTTACTAATGCTTTAGCTTTCTTATTTTAAGGAAAAGTACTTTTGCGGGCTTGATTATAAAACTTACAATATTGAATGTATATATGGCAAAGTCTACTGTGACCATACTCTCAATAATTATTGATTCAGATTTTCCTAGAACTTTTCTTTTTTGGAAATATTAGGTAGCATAGAATGTACATTTCTCTCACCTTGTTGCTTAAGGAATAAATGTTAGGGTTATATTTTCCCATTAAGCAATTTTTAAGGATTGGTGTAGAGGAAAGTTAGAGTTGAAGATTTCTTTGTGTCTGGATATCTGCTGATAAAATTAGTGCAATGCAGAGCTGAGGTGGAAAGAAATGAGCTATTGACAGGTTCAGCTGTATCACTTAACTCTGGTTTGGGAAGAAAGCTTTTAAACTTTTAAAAGATAGATTTTTTAAGGCTATGATTATGTGTCCTGTGTCAAGAAGAGCCTCATTGATAGTCAGAGTTGGCTACTGACTGACTATATATGATTTATGAGATAGCAACAAGAATCTTACCCAAAATATTCCTCCTCCTGATGCCCGTCTGTCAACAGTGAAGGCATATTGGTAATTGACTTATCCATTTATCACCTTTTAAAATGCTGCTACTTTTTGAAGAGAGAACCTATAGTGACAGTCATAATAAGCTAAGCGTTCTGTATGCATTACATTCTTTCCTCTTTGAATGGTTATATGTTGTCATTCCCATTTGCACATATGAGGAGCCAGATTCAGAGCCAAAGGCCTTGCTGAAGTCCTCATAGAGCCTGTGCTGGAGCCTGCCTGGGCTCCCTTCTCACTCCACACCCCAGCCTACATTCTGAGGCTCTGCTAATGGAAACACTTTCTGTTGTACTTGAAGAAGGGAAGACCAGGGGGTGGGAAAGGAAGGGGAAGGCCGGGAGGTGCAGAGGCAGGCTTTTCCTCTAAGGCTGAATCATTCTGGAGCCCACTTTTATTCGTTCAAGTTAGCACGTTCCCTTAAAGATGCTGCGGGTGCCATGCACCCTAAGAGCTGGCCTGACGGGTTTCCATCCATGACTGCCGCCCACTGGAATGATGAACTTAGACTTGTTGGACCGTCTACAAGCCGGAAGGAGAAACTGCTGATTAAAATTGTCACCTGCATATTTCCTGTCACAACAGAATTCTTTTACTTGAAAGGAGCTTCCTTTCACTGGCATTTGGGGGTGCTTGGTTTATGAAATTGAAAGGACTAATAGAATATCACTTCTACACCGGAGCCTCGCTGCTTGCCAGTTAAGCACCTTCGGAAGCTGCAGTCCTTCACGCAGGTCACCAGGGTACTTCAGCAGTCATGTACTAAATGGTACCCCGCTGGCCTGAGGGCGGGAATGCGCCTCCCTCTGCATTTAACTTACTCCACACACAACCCACGCATGGCCTGGTCTCTGCCCAGACCCGGAGCCTATCTTCCCTTTTCCTGGCATCCTTATAATGACTAGAGGAAACACTAGTCAATTGATAGTTACTAGAGAATTTAATAGAAAACTATTTTGTTGTGAATTCTTACTATTTAAATATTTTTATTGTTTTTAGAGAAGAAAGTAAGGGAAAGGGAGAGATGGAAACATCAGTGAGAGAGAAACAATGATCAGCTGCCTCCTGCACGCCCCTGACCAGGGATGGAGCCCAAAACCCGGGCATATACCCTGACTGAGAATCGAACCAGCAACCTTTTCGGCGCACACTGGATGATGCCTAACCAACTGAGCCACATCGGCGAGAGCTATTATTATCTTTTTACTTTTATCTTTCACTTTTACGTTGGGTCCCTTTAGGTGAAAGTTTCCAGAAACTTCCTACCGACCATATGTTTCTAACACACCGCCTTCCTCCCTCTTCTCAGAGTCTTGCTAACTTGTCCTGTGGAGAGCCCCAGATCTTGTTAGAACTATTTACATTGACTTCACTTCAAGATGTTTGGGCAAGTCTTGCCTTCCAGACGCTGGCTACCTGATCATGCAAAACATTGCCCATCGTTGTCACTGCTGCAATCGGCCACACTCATGAATGAAACGTGGTTTGATTGGGAAGTAAGAATAGTCTTACCTTTGAAATGACAGGAGTGTTCTCAGTAGAGAAGCTCCAAGCCCATCGCTGGCGTGTGTGAAGCATGCAAGGACATTGTGATAATTATACTGTGCCGTGTCTTTCAAAGACTTTAAATCTTTCTAACCATCCGTTTGGCAGGCCTGAGAACAACACTAGCATGTGTCCCGAGGGCCTAAAATCATTCGTTGTTCAACTGTGGGAAAT
The DNA here is from genome assembly GCF_963259705.1 of Myotis daubentonii. Lineage (NCBI taxonomy): Eukaryota > Metazoa > Chordata > Mammalia > Chiroptera > Vespertilionidae > Myotis > Myotis daubentonii. Next base: position 12,666,843 of record NC_081856.1, on the reverse strand, counting down.
CAGGTAGCAAGTCTAATTGCCATAACCCCTGAAAGAGAGTCGGTTTACACGGTCTTTTCCTTAAACTGCACATATAGTCAGCACTTAGCGCCACGGGACAGAGTAGGTGACATCAGACCTGGGGGCCAGGGGAACGAATAATTCACATTTTTACACCAAATAGAGTGTTCTCTGAAATAAGAGGAACACGCCAAAGTGGGAATTCCGCGAACATCAGAATGTGTTTTCAGCAGTTGTTTTATCGGGTAAACTGATATTGGCCAATACTTTGGAAGGGAGCACACTCTCTCCTATTTACTGTGGGAGACGATCACAACTTTTCTACGGAGGCTCCGCCCACAATGCCTTTTGAGAAATAATTTGGCTAACAGCAAGTTCTGATTTTTGTTTTGTGTTTTTTTTTTTCTGGTTTATTATCATTTTTATTAGCAGATTAAGTAATTAAAAAAACGCACTTGGATTTTTCCATGATGAGTGTTCCCTGAGAAGAGACTCTCTAGCCTCATAACCAAATTCCTTAAAATAGGTCCAAGAGGAAAACATAAATAGCTTTTTATTCCCAGAGAAATACAGTCTTTGGCTCTCTTAATTCTTTAAGAGAATTAAGGTGGGCTTTATGAATAATTATTTTGTTTTTAGAGTATTCATTCTTAACACAGATAGAATTAGCATCTTAAAGTCATAAATGCAAAACTGTCTTTCCAATTGCTTAATTTTTTCAACATTTATCTAGATAATATGTTTCAAAAGAGACTCTCAGGTATAATATGTACTTATAAGTTCCTGTAGCATGCGCTAGTTCATTTTATTCCTTCTTGTAGAAATTGATAATTTATTGGAAAATCATTGATACAGAAGTACATTGAAATTTATGTTCTTTTTTTAATGCATGCTAACACTTTTCCAAAAAGTGAACCATTTGATTATTTGTCGGGTGTAGAAGGATGTGGATCTATTCAGGTCCCATGTGTTAGTTGATTTAAAAAGCAGAATGGCATCGTTACAGTGATGTTTTCAGTACTCATCCAGGGAGACCTACCTGTATTTATTTTGTTCCAACCCTGGAACAAATTGTGTGTGTGTGTGTGTGTGTGTGTGTGTGTGTGTGTGTGTTAGAGAGAGAGAGAGAGAGAATATAGTATATAAAGACTTATTTTTAAAAATTGATGAAAATTATGAGTTAATCATTAATGCCACTCGTTTTGTTTTAAAGTAGATCACAGGACTCCCTTCCTGCACACTGTAAGTGTTCTCAGTCCCTAGAGATAATAAACCTTTGATGATGTTGTGCAAGACTCGTCAACAAGCACAGAAATCAGCTCTGAATGTACACATGACTAATCAAAGGTTCAGGGAACAGGATATGATTCAGGAAAACTGACAGGTTCTCCAAAAAGCAAATGGCCTCACTAATTGTGGGAGCACATTAAGTGTTCTTATTTTGTCCCTTGGCAACTCCTTCTGCCTTTTTCTTTAAGGAATATTACACAGTTTTATCACGTTCCCATGACTCCTTATTCATTTCCGCTTCACTCTGGCTACAATTTCAGTGAGAACATTAATAGTCCTAATATTTATTGAGCAGTTACTAGATGGCAGATAATCTAAGTTCTTTAAATATAATAACATTTAATTCTAAGAATATCCCTATTAGGTAGGTACTCTTATCATGCCCATTTTGAAGATGGGGAAACTAAGGCAATGAAAGCTTATTTAACTTCTTTATGGTCACATAGCTGGTAACAGTAGCAACTGAATCAGGATTTGAACTTAGGTAGACTGGTTCCAGCAACCACAGTCTTAAAAGAGATACTGTCATAGTGACTGACGATACTGCATTGAGAAGGGAAGGGATACCTGGAAAGGAAGCTCTTCTGAGTGGCAGAAGGGGGTAGAAATAAGAGTACAGTGACTTACGAGTATCCCGACTAACGAGTTTTTTGAGATACCAGCTGTCTCTCAGCCGATTTTTTGCATTGAGTTGATAGAGTAATTTGAGTTAACGAGCTCGGTCTCGGAATGAAGTAAACTCGTAAGTCAAGGCCCCACTGTAAAACTATACTCGTTGACCTTTGGGAAGCACAGGTACCCCCTGAGAGAGGAAGAAGGAAGGAATGGTGAACCTCTGGCGGGGATGGTGAGGGCTACCAATTCGAGAAGTCATTGATAACAGTGTGTAGATTTTAGTTCTTTTTTTTTATGTCAGAATGTAAACCATTTATTTGGTTCATGCTATGTTCTTTGAAAAATACCTATGAACTGAATTTTCTGTATTTGTGGGAGTGAAGAATTAGTATATTTTAAAACTTACATTTACTGACACACATTTTGCTCTATTAATACACAGATGTTTGTTTGTCCTCATTTGTCCACAATGCAACTGTGCTGGACCCCAGTGGTGAGTAGGACAGAAACAAAAGGGATATGAGGCAACCGTCCTCAGAAAGTTCACCAGTTTCTAAAGGAAAATATGTAATATTTTTTACTGGTGCTTTCTTTTCCCTTGTGGATTGTTCCTATTAACAGCTTTTCTGAATTCCAGAAGTTTGTAAGGATATTTTTAATACTTTATATAACACTTGCTTAAAATTTTTTTTTATTGATTTCAGAGAGGAAGGGAGAGGGGGAGAGAGATAGAAACATCAGTGATGAGAGATAATCATTGAACAGCCGCCTCCTGCACACCCGCTATGGGGGATTGAGCCTGCAACCTGGGCATGTGCCCTGACCGGGAATCTTAACCTCCTGGTTCATAGGTTGATGCTCAACCACTGAGCCACGTCGGCCAGGCTATATAACACTTTTAGCAATATTTACTTCTTGGTGACATCTAGAAAGTTAATATTTAGATTTCCTATAATATTTGGGGGAAAATTGGATTCCTGCCTTAAAAAACTTTGATAGAGTGTGGTTATTGTTTTCACACCAATGAAGATGTTCCACTGTTGAAAAATAATGCAAGTCACAGTATAATTTCAGCCTTCTTTCTTTGGCCTCCACCTTAGCACCTATGTGATGTTGGCAAGCTCGATTTGCACATTTTCGTAATGAAAATGACATGAATAAACTGAAATGTTACTTGGTGCTTTTTTCTTGGCTATTCAGAAGCAGTTTTTCTTTTTGTAGGTATAAAACATAAACATATTTATTTCTACTCTATGATTGCATTACTCACTGGTAAAATAGTCTGAATGTTTCATCTACAGCTATTGCAGCCATCATCCTATTTTCTTCAAACAATTATGCACGTTCCTTGATGTTTTCCATTTCTAGAGACTTACCCATCTTCACAAAGACTTTGGACAGGGGTAGGGTGAGGTCAGGGGGGCGGGCTTCCAGCGTTCCCCCTGTTGGAACATAACATAGCGTAATTTCTTCTTTCTGTTGTGCTATGAAAAACTTTCAAGGGGAAATTATGCAAGAAAACATGATAAGCTCCCTATTATCTCAGTCTGAAAGAGTCTGGAGCCACTTCCTTGAGTCGGAGACACAGTGAACTCAAAGGCTGACCGCCTAGTTCAGCACTTATGTCTTTGAACATTGAGGAGCCTAATAAGCATTGACAAGGTGGGTATCACATTTGCTATCCTCCCAGTATTAATATGTAGGGGGTGGAGTGCGGTAGGAGGGTGTGGGTGATGTCTCAGAGAAACGCAGAGAAAGCTATGCCCTTCTGTCTCCCTCTATCTCTCCAACTCAGGAAAAGTTTAAAAGAAGAGTTTGGCACTTTTTGTTTTAAAGTGACCAATGGCCTTTGTCACTCCTAATGTGGTTTTTGGCAAGCATTTCGTTGCCTCAGTTAATCTATTAGTACTCAGAAGGATAGGAAGGCGGCAGGGGGCGGGGGAGGGCACTCCACTGAGTTCGGTAGATCTTAATAAGTTACAACAATAGCTTTGAAAAGGTATTCTGAAAGTTTTCTTCTGCTTGAAAAATATTACTGGAGTTTTGTTGGCACATCTACTTGGCGGGTGTTGCTTTTCATATATAGAAGTAACTCTGCTTTTCTTATTGTTGGGTAGCTCGCTCCTTTTTAAATTGTGGAGGTGCGCTTGGTTACACTCTTATATCTAGGACTATCATGCCTGAAAAGCCCTTCCTAACTTTATGTCCCCAGTTGGAAGTGGCTTTGAAGAGGAATGTAGCTATACCCATCAACGTGAAAAGGGGTAAAGACAGCTCATAGAAAATAACTGTTTGCGTATCCTTTCATGTGTCTCAACTTCAATACCCATTCTTTCTTAGAAGTTTGCCCACAGAAAAGGAATTGGGTATTACACTTTGAAATTCCAGTTTTCAAGTCTGCCAAGTGTGAATTTGCAAATGAGTAGTAGTCCGTGCAGCTCACAGCTGAAGAATGAACGTTCAAAGCTTCTGTGTCTGGCATTAATTGTACTCTGGCCTGTAGGCTGCTCCCACAATTTTTTCATCTGTGAAATGGGTTCTGGTTTGCATTATGATTAGAAAATGAGCTTTAATTTAACTGACTTTGAGATGTGGTTTGAATGTGATCACTTCTGTGGTTCTACAAGCTGAATATATTCTGAGTTTACCAAGTATCTCATCTTAAATTGCTGATGTAGCTACACATATATCAGGTTGCTGGTTTTCTGTTCATTTTGTTTAATTTGCAAATATATGTTTGTGTAGTTTTCTTATAAACAGGAAGCAGGGTAATCATCAAACAGAGAAATACCTGCCCTGCATCTCTTAATCTCTTGTGCTTTATTTACTTACTTGACTAATCATTTCACTTATTTATTCATTGAGAGCCCATGCTGCTAGGCCCTGTGCGAGGGAATAACGATATAGCAGCAAATAAGTCAGACACTGGCCTTGTGCCAGTAGATCCTATAGTTTTAGTGGAAGAGACAAGCATTGAACATGTAATCACATATTAGGCAAACAACTAGTTATTTGCTATTGTAAACAAAGAATGACAGCAGTTTTTTTCAAAATTCTGGAGCATGTGTTTGTGCCTTTAGAACAGAGGTCTTTGTATAAATCCAAGTCTTCCTCTCATCTCTGAAGAAAGTAAAGAATTTGAGTGAGACCCTGTTTGGAGGTATTGAGACATGTTGCTGGGGCTGAGCTGCATTGACTTTGCTAGATAGCAGCTGTCATGGAGAAAAGGCATTTGCCACTGAGATTTTACCAGAATGTTAGCACTTTCAAACTTTTTGGAGCCATGAAGTGGTTGTGGGAAAAGACACCCTAGACGTGGCTGTATGTCCAGTTCAGAGATTTATACAGAAGATAGTATGGCAGGCTGGAGGAGATGAAGCTGACCAGTAGGCTCCCTGTTGGAACTTGTAGAACACGCTGATTCCACGGGCACAGCCTCTAGGGGTGCATTCAGGACTGCTTACATGTAGAGATGATCCCAACAGTCAGCCGGGTGGGGATCACTGGACTGGAAGATATTGAAGGTCACTTAGATCTCAGTACTCCATCAGAAGGTAGTGAGTGTAAGGATTTATTAAGCTCAGCCTCATTAGGTTTGTGCCTGGTGTGTCCAGAGAGAGAAACCATGCCTTCTGTTGTCCTATGTGAGTCCCCTTCTTTCACACACTAGGACTTTCTAAAAATATATTTTTATTGATCTTTAGAGAGAGAAAAAGGGGAAGGGATAGAGAGATAGAAGTATCGATGAGAGAGGAAGTCATCACTTGGCTGCCTCCTGCATGGCCCCCACTGGAGTTTGAGCCCACAACCCAGGCATGTGCCCTAACTGGGAATCAAACCAGTGACCTCTTGGTTCCTGGGTACATGCTCATCTGTAGAGCCACTTGCTCGTGTCAGCCAATGCTGCATACAGTGTCCACAGAAGTCACAAAAATGTTGTCCTCTATCTTACTCATTGTTTTGCTCTAAGTACAATAATCTGACGTTTTGATATACTTATTTTATAGATATACTTATTTCAGTAGGAAGAATGGCAAACCTTTATAAAGAACATCTTTCTGTGCAAAACAGCTGTTCTTTTGTTGAAGGTCCAGACATTTAGTGACCTGACAAGCCAAGAATTCACTTTTTGATTCTAGAAGTCAATGAAAAAAATCTAAGGGCCCTGGATTGAATTTTTTAGGACTATCTTTTTTGGTCCATTTTTGGAATCATGCTTGCCTCTTCCTATTGCGGAAATCCACTCTCCTAGTACACAGATATCCTCAGGCAGCAGACACAGAGTCTATTTTCTGAACAGGAATCTTACAGGTCTCAGGAGAGCTGCCTCCATATGCCCAATGGGTTGTGTGCTCATTTGTAGTGCACCGTAATGATTCTGCAGTTTTTCATTTTCTTGCTATTCTAGGATGGCAGATTCTGAGGTTTGGTTTTGGAATTTTACTTTATAACAGCATATTCTCTCTCTCTCTCTCTCTCTCTCTCTCTCTCTCTCTCTCTCTCTCGATATGGACGTGTATGTGTGTGTGTGTGTGTGTGTGTGTGTATGTATAAAGACATGTATATGTCTCGATACTGTTTATGAAAGAGAACTGTGTATGTTCTATAATTTGAAAATTTTCTTGTAATGATCTCTCATACTCTTTTTTTCCTCCCGAATTATAACATGCAATACAGATGCATTGGCAGCCACAATGACAACTAATGCTAAAAAGAAGCAAATAAATATGGCGTCCAAGTTCATGGTAACAGAATCTACGCTGTCCTAACACCTTATTCTGGAAAAGTTATTCTATTTTAACCATTTGCCAGTTAAAAACTGGATCATTATCTAGTTCATATAGAAGTGCCTTTTTTATAGATTGACTTGAAATAATCAATTCCATATTGACCCAAGAGCTCCATTTTAAAATGTGGATCTACTATAAAATGCCAACACCAGCCTGTATGAATCCCACAGACATTACAGCCTGTGTTCCACGAAAGCCCCAAACAAAGCAAACCCTCTAAGCACGTGCTGAGAGTCAGGCTAATAAAATAACTGGGTGTTTTCGTTTTAAAAAATCAAACCAGTATTTCAAGGTTTTGCTAATAATTTGATTGGCTTGATCAGATACTGAGCCCCGCTGATACATGTAGCTGCGTGCAGGACAGACGTTTCCTGACCTCCTGGGGTGAGCCCTGGGCATTTGGGACAGGGATAAGGTTCAGTGAGCACACACCAGTGTTCCATAAACCTTTCCGGCTCTGTGCTTCAGTTAAAGACATTGTACAGCATTGTATGTTTGTGTGACCCAAAGCATTTTGCTCTGCTATGATGGACATGTCATCTTTCTGCATAAATGCAAAGACATTTCATAGTCATAATCTGTTAATACCAGTTAGCAGTGTCACAAAATAAAGCAGTTAGCGGGCTTGTGTTGCCTGAGGAAGCCACTGATATAAAATAGCATGATGTGAAGGATGGGAACAGTTGATGGTGACATAATTCTACTGCCGGTGGCCCAGTGCCTCAGAATGTACCTTCACTGAGAGCTTGAATGACTAGTTCATTATGCAAAATAGATACATTCTCAAGGAAAAAAAGTTTCATGACTAGCAGACAACAAAATTCAAAAGAGGATATCTTTTTTTTCCCCCAAGAAAAGGCAAGATCCTACTGCTTTTTGACAATGTGCCTGTGCAGTGTGGACCAACATTCTTCCCAGGATTTGAAGAAGTGCATTTTCTACCACTGCGTTGTTTGGGTTTGTACTTAAAAAGTTAGTGATGATTTTCCAAATATATTTTTTATAGGAAATATTGGTACTCTTGTGGCAGAGATTTTGGCCAAATCGTTAATGTCAATACTATCATGAAGGACACACAACTGCAACTGGAAAATATGGAAATGGGTGTGTAAATTACGGAGGGAATGTCAGAGCAAATTCCCTCTTTAATTTTAATAGTGGTTTGTGAGAATAATGCATTTATTACTGTAGCACATTTTGTATCTACCTCGGCATTTAAATGATTTTTCTTATTTCCCTTTTTAGCCTAGATTATGGACATATTCTGAGAGAAAGTTATGGGAAATAACAATGATAGAGAATGAGAACCCGGGATTAAAATTATATGCACATTGAACTACAATGAGGGTATTAAAAGTCTTTCATCCCATTTGTAAAATATCTTCCACGACTATGAAAGGGCAATATTTTTCCAATTATATCTGGTTTAGCCTGCAAATGGATTACCTTAAAAGAATAAAACCAAGAGTCCAAAAATAATTGAAAGTGTAAGGACAGATAAGCTGGGCATATAAAGGCCCTGAGCAAACTTCTCTCAATAGCATTCACAGAACAGAAAAAAAATCTCTTAACTCCTGCTCAGGACCTGATGAATATTTTAACCCTCAGCGTCATGAGGCTGCTATTGACAGGGAGCGCCTGCCACATAATTTCTAGCTCAATTCTCCAGTGTCTGCACGATGACATTTTGACTCTCCCCAATATTAATAACCAGATTTGATCTTAGGCCTGCCCAAGGTCAGGTGGACTGGCCAGGTCAGCCTGTATGTCTGTGTGCACGAACTGTGACATCTACTCAGAGTGACAGGTAGAGGATGGGGGTGGTGAGACAAGGGTGTTAACCGTCACAACACCCAAAGGAGCCTCTTCCTGCTGGGAACAAAGAGGTCCAGGCACTGTGGCTGCCTCCTCCCCCATCCCCATGCCCATAACATTTTCACAAATGCTGCACTCTTAAGAGGTAAATGATTTAAATCAACTCAATAAATCCAATAACACATACAGGGTGGGGAAAAGTAGGTTATAGTTGTCCCTATGGAAAATAATACAATAATTAATAAATAATAATACGAGAATGAATAAACTCTGTTTCACATACTCACAACTATAAACCTACTTTTGTCCCACCCTGAATTTGCATCATTATTTTGAACTTTTCTTCAGATTTAACAGTGTTTTATGTGGGCGGATTTTGAGTAGTTTTTCCTATCTTTAGGCAAATGGCTCCACTGTGCTAGAGTGCGGTGTCATTATTCCTGAAATGCGCCCGGATTTGCAAGGAAATAGTACAGAAGCTCTGGAGTATGGGGCGAGACATACTTTAGAAACCAGACAAGCAACTTTCGAAGCTCCAGAATTTGTTGGAGTCTACTATAAAACATATCAAATGAACTCTTTTTTTAAAAAAAAATCTTGCCTCTTTCTGAGTAAAAATTCCTAAGAATCTATTTGGTTCCTAATTGATTTTCTAAGTCAGTTGTTCATTGAATAGATAAGTAGTGCCTGTGATATTCGATTACAGAGCAAGGCACCCATTTAACCTTCTGTTCTCTCCTGGCCAGGATTTCAAATACAATAGAACGTTCCTCCCTGAGGCTCAGCAGGATTAGACAGCTAGCAGTAATCCTTGATATGCTGAAATAGACCTGATAGAACTTCACCTCACTAGTTTAGGATTATGCTCATGAATTCAGCTCACCCACCAGCATTAACCCTTTAGGGACTTGGGCTGGGGTACTTTTATCAGTAAGCGCTGTCAATGAGCAGAAACCTATTAATAAATTCTAAGACCTTACTTCTTGACCAACGTATAAGAATAGTTTGGAAATGAGAACAGATGAGAGTGCTCTAATTTTGCATCTCAAATATCGGTGTCTCAAGATTTATATTAATGTATCTTCTTGACTATAATTTGTTTAAGAAACTTTATGGAAAGTTCTGGTTTGGGTAATAGCTTTCCCACTATGGCCACGGTTAAATCATCTTGTGGAGGTGAAGGATGAATAGCTTCATGTAAAGTAGGACCTTGATATTCTAGGTTAACTGGAACCCAGGCAAATATGAAAATCCCCAAACCTCATTTTAGCCAGTGGTTTCCAATTTCTCCCTTTTCCTTTCATTAGAGCAAATTTCATAGGTTTGAGTTTAATTTTCTCCCTTTGCCCTCTGGGGGATATGAAAATGAGCTGTGAAATGGCCAAGAGGCAGGAAATCAGTGGGTGAAAAAGAACTAGTAAAAGGTAGAGTTAATTCACAAATTGGAAAGTCAGCCCCATGTTAATCAAGAGATGAAAGGAAGAGCACTCTTTCAACGCAGGTGGTGGCAGTATCAGCCTTTATCATATCTTTATTTTTTTTAATAATTTGCATTGAATTTTGCTCCTCACACAGCCATCAAAATGAGTTCCCTCAAAGTCACAGTTTTGAAATGGAACACAGTCTGAGAGAGCCCCCAATCCTTTCCGATGTGATTACCCTGACTCATCTAGGTCTTTTTGTGTTGACTCTTTAAATATTCATATTCACAACTAGTTCTATTAATTACTGAAATGAATTGATTCTGATTTTGATGATTACACAATATCCCACCATGTTCATAGATTTTGGAAAAAATGTAACTTTTATTTGAGAGACTCAGCCTCCAAATAATATCATGATGATGAACACAACCTCATCACCTAAGGTAATATTTCAAGGTCAGAGATAATTTAATGTTAAACCATTGGTTCATCTACCTCCTTCTCTGAAGTTGCTTTTGCTAGTGGTTCTTAAAGGGTTTGATTAGAGAAAACATTTGTTTTAACTTAAAAATTTTCATAGAACAAATACAATCACAATAAAAAGAAAACTTTGAAGGTGTTTTGGAAACATTTTCTGTCCTTTACCACATACCCCATCCTCTAGCTTTGATGATGGCCAACGTCAAGGTTATAAAAGGAGAAGTACGGTATGTACCTTGTGCTTTGAAGCTTAGTTTTTTGTAAGAACTTAAAATAAATCCAGTGAGTACATGGGTGGGATTAAGGCTTAAACAGTGGTCCTGCTCTAATGATATTTTGTTTTTGTTTGGTAGGGAGTAAAGAGATTCTATGAAATGGGGAGTTGTGACTTGAGATAATTCTGGCCACCTTTTTTAAAAAAATATAAATATATTTTTATTGATTTCAGAGAGGAAGGGGGAGGGAGAGGGAGAGATAGAAATAGCAATGATGAGATAGAATCATTGGTCAACTGCCACACACCACACTGGAGATCGAGCCCACAACCCAGGCATGTACCCCAACTGGGAATTGAACTGTGACCTCCTGGTTCATAAGTTGATGCTCCACCCCTGAGCTACACCAGCCAGGCTCTGGCCAATCTTTTCTTTTACTTACTCTTTATGCAAAATATCTAATTTTCATGGCTCCAGAGAGAAAAGATGATTTCTGTTGTTCAATGTAGGTGACATATTATTCCTATTAATGGGAAAAGTGCTCCCATGGGGCAGATGACTCGAGGACAGGGCCCATTGACTCTCTCTGACAGTGGTTCGAGCTGCCCTTGCCTCCCGACATGCTTTTACATATGCTGTTGCTAAGAGTCCAGTTCTTTGTTGTATGTTATAAAATTCTATTGCATCAGCATGAACAAAACAGAAATATTATAGACGTGAACCTTTCACCCCAAAAGACATATAACAGATTGAAAAGCTCCAGACCAGGGTAGCAAGAATGCTTGCAGCCAGTATGGATGGCTTTGCAGATGACTAAAAGCTGGTATTAATAAATCTCGAGAGAAGAAGAATGGGAGCAGAATTCACTGAAGTCTAAGAAATAATAAAGGGACGTGGAGCATGTGCCTTTTGTACTGCGTGTCAGAAAAAACTAGAAATCCGTGTAACTGAGAGGAAACAAATTTCAAAGTGACAGAGGACTTGGTGTGTGTTTGTTTTTCTATTTGCTAATAAAAATTAATTTACCTCTGGAATAATTGAGTTAGAAGATTCTGGAAAAACCAATTCATCTTGGAATTGTAAGGACAAAGGAGACCTTGAGGAGTCTCCTTTTTGGTAGGCGGGCAGTATGAAAACCATCCCCCAAAGAAGTCCATCTATATTATTTTTAAAGAGAGAGAACTCGTCTCATTGTGGCCAGTGGAATGCTTTGTGGCCACATGAACAAAGAGATGATGACTACAGAACTTAAAATCCTGAAGCAAACTCATCGATTCTGCAAACTTGGTATATATATTTTGTTGCAAAAATTATTAAGTTTTTTAAATTGATTTGAGAGAGAAAGAGAGGGAGAGTGATTTTTTGTCCCACTAATTATGCATTTATGTGTGTCATAACAGGGGATCAAACCCACAACCTTGGCATATCGGGCCAATGCTCTAACCAACTGAACTGCCCATCCAGGGCCTTAAGTTTTTAAAAGAGTTTTGGCTCAATAGCAAACTTTAAAGCCACTTTTTCAGATACCCTGGGGTGAGCAAAAAGAATTAACACATGGTCCTTGAGTGGGGATGATAAGAGGTAGACTTGAACAACTAAAATCTCCTACATTTGAATCACTACATAGTAACTAAATGCCGTGTCCACTGTATTGTTCAGTCCTCATGACAGCCCAGTGAGGCGCCTGCAGTTATCCTTGCAATTGTACAGACTAGGAAATGGGTCATTGAAACGCCAGGGGTCTCACCCAGGGTCCTACAGATAGTTGAGGAGCTGGGATGTGAATCCAGACTTGTCTGCCTGGAGGCTGTGCTTTCAATCATTGTTCCTGACTGCTAAGCTCCCTCACAGGCTGATATTATCAATCCGGGGGGCCATGGACACCTAGGACATCCATAGATGAGCTTCAGAAAGGCGCGGAGGGTCAATCTCCTGAGTGTTCAAAAAAGTGTGCATTTCCCCTTTGAGGAGTGTCCATGCATCTTATAAGATTCTCAGACCCTATAAATATAAGGGCAAGCATTCTGGAGAGCTACAGTGTGGTAAGACTTTGACAAGTGGAAGAGAGTATGGCTAACTGGGCAGAACAGGATGAAGACAGTGATGGGATGGAGCAGACCAGGAGCTGGATGGGTGAATGTCGAGTTTGGAGGTGGGGAGAGGAGAATAAGCCCGTCCTCTGAGTCAGGAAAGAGTAGTTTGTTTCCTCCCCAAGATGCAACTAAGCTGATACAATTGTAGACATAATTTTTTAGCAACGGGAGACTGACCCAGACATTGGGAAAAGCAATACATGGGAGTTGTCCTAGCTTCTGTCCCATCTCATCCTGATCTGTAGATGTCAGCAAACATTTCATTTCCAATATAATTGAAAGAATCCCAAGTTTCAAAAGAAATTAAGACTATTGTTTTGCATTTTCAGTATCGGTAAACAGAACAATGCTCTCTCAATATATAACAATATTAGTAGTGATATGTATTTCTGAATCAAAGGAATGAATGCTGACCACACCAGTTACTAATTTTAGCTAGCATCCTTCAAATGGAATATGAGAACTAATTTTTACTCAATGTGATAGTTGTAGGTTAAACACCTATGATCAAATTTTTGTAAAGGGTCAAATATAGAGTCATAGTTCCTGATAAATTCTCAGATACTGTTTTTTAATAAAGGAATATTTTATAAGTTCAATTCCTTCATCAAATTATTATATATGTCATCAGTAAGAATGAGTTAAAACAGGCATATTCAGGTGAAGTAACTTCTTTCAGAACTGTTCTACTTTTTAGAAGGGAAATCTGTTTTATGGGACATTTAAGTATATTTGTTAAAGGAGTGTTAGTTGTTAAATTATTAATATTCATATTCTTTTATAAATTCAAAATGCAGTTTAAAAATAACAAAACAGCTACATCACCAGTGTCCTGTATATTTTGAGTGAAAACGTTTTTTACCTAAAATTAAACATTCCTTGGAATTCTTACAAAGCCAAGGCTACAACCGGCCTCTCTATTGACCATAACTACCAAGTAAAACTTAAATTCATGAAACACAGTGGCAATGCCTTAGTTTATTTCACTTGTTCCAAATGCAAAATGAAACCGAGGTCAATGTTGAAAGCAATATTTTTAAAGCCTGACTTCATATCATAAAATGCAATTGCAAAACCAGGGAAGGACTTTCAGAGATGTGGCTGTGCCTCGGCAGCATATAACCTTCGGAGAATTCCTCATTAGCCTGTTTCCGAGGCCCCACGTCTAGTAATGCAGTTGTCATTTTCTTCCTTCTTGCCTTTCAGAGCAAGGGTGGGGGGAGATGACAATGATCTTCAAAGCAGGCAGCACTGCACCGAGTGGACGCTGGCATGCGAGCTGCCTTAGGAAAAAGCAGCCCATCTCGGCTCCCCCTGCACAGGAGACTTACACGCCCATCCACGCAGAGTATTTAGACTGAGCTTCCTCCAGTCTGTGGAGAGGCCTGGAATCACATATCCTACTCGGTGTCTAGCTCATGAAATTATCTAATACAATTGGCTTTTGTTTTTTAATTGCAGGAAGGGATCTGGCATTCCAGTGATTGTCAGGGGACCAAAAAAAAAGCAAACACAGAAAAACAGCACTGGACAAAGCTTAAAATTAAAATGAAAGTGAAACACTGGTAGGAACCACAGGGAAAGGTAGACAGAGGGCTAGTCGCTTTTCCGCTTTGAGCATAAGCCAGCAGGGTTTCTCACAGCTAGTAGTTCCTCCTTTGGGTCATCTCAGCAGAGAAATCAGGCCTGGGAATGCGGGAAAGCTGAGCTCTCCCTCAGCTCATCCCACAGACGTGGGCTCAGACACAGTGGGGGAGAGAAGCCCGCCAGACCCCTGACCCGTCTGTGCTGTGTGTGTAGCGGATCACCGGAGGCCTGGAGCCCCGGGGGCTGTCAGGATAATACCTTTCATTTACAGGAGAAAGAAATTTAATAACGATTTTAGAACATGCCCTCATTGTCGCTTTGTGTCAATGCTATTCGTGAGTGCCACAAATAGCCCCATGAAGAAAAAAGTATCATTAATTTTAGTAACTATTCCTTTTGTATTGTAGTAAGATATATCCATAAGCCATACCCCCTTTTCAAGAGTGTGCCCAGATCAGCTTTTCCTTTCCGTAAAAAGAAAAAAAGTCAGTCTTCCCAGTGTATGGCACCGCGGTCCCCAAACCTCAGCAGAGAAAGCCCCGCTCATATGAGACCCATGCTAATGAGAGACTGATTTTCCATTTTTAATGTTTTCTGCCCATGCCAGATGATGTATCCAGCCAACCACTTAAACCTTTCAGTAAAGGTTTGATAATAGATGCCGTTATTGAATGTCCTCATGCATGCCCCTTGGAAACAAATGATCACCTATTAGAGGATAGAGACAAAACACATTTACTTGAATGAAATGTTTAATAAAGTACATCAGGACTTGTTTTTATTGGTATTGGGCTATGAATACTTTATGTGCTAATTTAGGGCTTAAGAGTACTTAGTCATCGGGGCTCTCCAGCCTGAAAAAGGCATGCACCTTATTATTATAAATGCCAGCCTTTAATGTTTAGAACATATTTATAAAACATACTTGTCCTCTTCTTCAAATTGAAAACATCTGTTGCAGATTTTCTGTGAAAATGTTATGGACATGGGAGCCTGGTGAGGAGGCAGTCTGCCATCTTGGATGGGAATTAAGCTGACATCGCATTCTGCACCAGCGAGGCTGTGAAAACAAACAAGAAAAGGCAGATGGCTCATTTAGTTCAGTAATTGTAATTTGTTGTTCATTAAAAGTAATTCCCACACAGGCATTCTTTACTCTGATACAGTATATGCAAAATTGGACTCGGTAAACCTGGCCTCCTAATTTTTTCTTTAGCATAATTAGCACTGACGTTTGATAGGCAGTTGATTAAGGCAGAATGATTTCTTTAGAATGAAAATTAATTATAATTTTTGCAGCTCCCATTTGTCTGCTTTGGTGGCTACCCTGGCCAAACAGCAGGGGTTGGGCCCATGCTGAATATCACCTGTGTGTTCTCTGTTTTAAGCTGATCAGACCTTCTACCTAAAATAAAGATTTTTGATAAAAAAATGTCAAGGCACTTTGAAGTACACTTGAATATGTGTTTACAGTAGCGTAGTTACATCAGACTAATTTAAATCAGACAGTGTTGTCTTTTAAACGGAGACATACTTTAGTCTTCAATGTGCTATAATTTGATAATAGAATGTTTTCCTGAATTTAGACAAGTTTTCACGGTTGCACACAAATAGGGTAGATTTTAATAGTCGGGATCACGTTCTTCAGGAGTACACAAAATTGTTTGAAATACATTTTAAAGGCAGGAATGTGACCCTGCATTGACATAGGATTGAGGATGGAACAGATTTATAGAGGAAGCAGGTCTGTTGCAGTGTTATAATCTGATGTATACAATGTGATTCCAGAAAATTATATTCTAACATAAATGTATATCTAACAAAAATCAGCAGATATAACATGGGAAGAAATTTCATCGTTTACAAGTGTAGACTATTTTTGCCATGCCCTTATGCTGTTTTTGTTGTATACACCACATTGATATTAATGTAATTTTCCCAAAGAAGATAAGAATTTTAGGGGTTTCTGTACCACGAGGTGAATTTGTGAGTTGGATTTATTTTGCTTTGAGAATTCATTGCACTGGACTTAGGATTCCAGAAAGTGTTAAAAGAATATCCAAGGAATAAGTCCTGTCTGTAAAGTCTTTTTCAACCATGGGGGGGGGGGGAGCCCATCTTTTCTATCTTTATGAAAAAAGCATTAACATTCCATAGACCTGACAATATTTTGTTAGATTTTATAGCATTTTCAAGAAATGTTTTTGTAGTTATTTTTACATTCATAACTTCTTATAGCCAGAGTTCTGAATTTTCATAATGAACTATCCAGGAAATGGTTTTAACAACGTGAAGCAAGTCTTCTGTTTTATAACACAATTCCTGTTTCTGTGGAATATGAAGAAGACAGTGTTTATTGTAGTCGGAAAAATTGTTGGCATGATTCTGCATACGTGAAGAATCTCTGGATTGTCTCAAAGTGTGAGCGGCCCATTTGCAGACAAACAAGCTTTTAGTGTGCAATTTAGGTCAATGGATCGAGGAGAGAAGATGTGTTTAGGCGACAGATTTTAAATCACCGTAATATAAATATGCTTCCCTTTTCATCCGGAATTTGCTTTCTTTCAAGGTAATTTAGTGCGGCAGACATGCACTTACGCCTGTCTTTGTAATTTTAGGGATTAGGATAGTGAGGATTAAATGTTGACCCTTAATCTTCAATATCAACTTTAAGAGCGAAATATAATATGCAAATGGAACACATTCATTTTGTGTTTATATATTTTAATCTCTGTAATTTAGTCTTAAGAAGATGGAAACTCATCTTTGCCTTATTTATTTTGAATTCTAAAGCAAGATGCCATTAAAATCTTTATCCCTCTGTCTTAGTGGATAAATGTTTATCCTTTAGGGCTTAGGATATAATTTTATTAAAAAAATGACTTTAACCTAACTGCATTTTCTATCAAGGGAAGTGGCGTGTGTGTCTAATATAAAAGTGTAGTTAGACTGACTGTGTTGAATGAATGGCTAAATTCCTAAGTCAAGCCCTGAAAAAAATTTACACGATAAATTTTTGTTTGGAATTGATTTATTTTTAAATCAGTAAATTGAATTTTTATTAATAAAGTCAGTTAGTGTATTTCTGATCGAGTTTACTTTGTTCTTAATAAACTTTCCTCTGTGGTTTGAATTTCAGTGTATAGACAGGAATGTCTTCTAAAGAAAACATTTATTAGGGTGAATTATTAAACTGATATAAAAAAAGTCTGGGACATATTTTCTTAGACAAATGAACATAAGAGGCATATAAGGTAAGCAGATCAGAAAGAGAAATACAGTGTGAAAAACAGAAACAAAGAATCTTTTTGTGATTCTGGCTTTGCAGGAAGATTGGGGTGAAGACAGTCAACTTAGGGGGGCCCATGAGCTCATCGCCTCTACCAGATCTCTGCGTATGTTACCTGAATGTCTACCATATGCAGTTGATTTCTGAGCCTCTTGTGATACATTGATGGTTGCTGATATTGCCGAAAGAGCAGATAATTTCAGATCACAAGTTGTACTTCCAATTTTTCAAAATGGGAAGGTAAAAAAAAACACCTATATTAATTGTAGGAGTGGTCCCCAACTGGTTCTTAGGCATCCAGACCCAACATTATGTCATCATACACGGAAGAGTGTTCAGCACCAATCTACAAACATGGACACTTAACCTAGACCTCTTTTCTTTTTCTCAGAAAGTCATTACTTCCAGCAAATACATGGTTGCCTTAGCGATCAAAATAATTCTTAGACTCCAAATGCTTGTTACCTGCACCCTAAAAATGGGCTTGGTGATGGAGCCACACTGGTGAGCTTTTCCTCCCAAATCCCACTGTTTTACACTCTGCATAGTAAATCTTCATTTGTGTAGTTAAGACTCCCTGACTACTGCACATAAATCTGTTCTCTCTCAGGTACTGAATATAGTTTTGTTTTCTCTTGGTTATAATTAACCTGTAGATTAAAAAAAAATCTAACGGGTCATGGTGGCCCAGTGGTTAAGCATCGACCTATGAACCAGAAGGTCATGGTTCAATTCCCGGTCAGGGCACATGCCCTGGTTGTGGGCTCAATCCCCAGTAGAGGGTGTGCAGGAGGAAGCTGAGTGATGGTTCTCCCTCATCATTGATGTTTCTATCTCTCTCCCCTTCTCCCGTCTTCTCTGAAATCAATAAAAATATATTTTTAAAAAATTCTGGCTCTAAGAATATATGGTAAGGCATTTAGAATGTTGATATATTTCCTTTCTCATTTTCTTGTTATAAAAACAAGACCATAATGCATCTCATTCAAATGGATTATTTTACTAATGACTGAGTAAAACAATTATGTACATGGACTAATATTACCATATATTCAGCATTTTTCAAGATTTTATGTACTTTACCCAGTTGTTTTTTAAGGAGCATAGTATAGTAATTACAGATTTGGTGTCAGAGAAACCTGGTGTAGTCTCAGCTCTGCCACTTATATGCTGTGTGACATGGAGAAGTTACTTAATCTCTAACCTTCAGTCCCTTCACTTATAATGTGAGATTCTCATGGTACCTATACAATAAGGTTTTGTGAGAATTAAATACAATAATGAATGTTATCGGTCTTGCCTAGTGCCTAGAACACAGTGAGTGATAAAAAAAATAGTAATTATGTGTATGAATTTACCTACTACCCTGTTATAATGAAACGAGCTACTTGTAACTGCATTTAGGAGAGGCTGCTTGTGAGTAGCTGTTACTAGTATATTCCTGTTAATTTGCAAAAACCATCATAACTTGTTATCAGTAGTGTTAATCAGTCAGAAATGGTATTGTGTTTCTTTTAGATTTTGTCGATGTTCAACAAAATTTACCTTACATTTTTTCATGTGAAATTGAGGTCGATCAAATCTAGAGCTCCGCATTTAAAAATTGGGGCAGAAATGCTCTGGCAAGGACAAAATGTGGCATGGCTTCTTAAATGAAGAGGTGAAATATGCCAGTTTCCCAAAATTTAACTAGTGGTTTCATTACATATACAGATCATGTTAACATTTTCAACCTTTTTCATCTCATAGCACGTAAACTAACTACTAAAATTCTGTGGCACACCAAAATATTTATATTTTTTGCCAATCTGACAAAAAATAGGTATAATTTTGGTTCATTCACATCAGATGGCTATTATTGTGTTGGCTGTTGTCATTTTTTAAAATTTGACAATCCTAGGTAAAACAGGTCAGTGCCCCTGACTAAATAGTCAGGTATTGCTTGTTTTACAAATTCTTGTGGTACACCAGTTGAACATCGCTGAGCTAAGATATTGCAAGTGGGAGGAAGATTATGTAAAACTAGAGGCCCAGTGAATGACATTCATGCACTGTGGCGGGGGGGGGGGGGAAGGGGGTGTCCCTCAGCCCAGCCTGCGCCCTTTCGCAGTCTGGGAGCCCTTGGGGGATGTCCAACTGATGGCTTAGGCCCTGGGGTATAGGCCTAAGCTGTCAGTTGGATATTCTTAGTGCTGCTGCAGAGGCAGACCACTGCACTCGCCAGCCATCAGCCCGACTTGTGGCTGAGCAGCACTCCCCTTGTGGGAGGGCACTGACCACCAGGAGGCAGCTCCTGCATTGAGTGTCTGCCCCCTGGTGGTCAGTGTGCGTCATAGTGACTGATCATTCCACCATTTGGTCAATTTGCATATTACCCTTTTATTATATAGGATGGGCACTTAAGGTTATTTTGAGGGGCACATTTGTCAGAAGTTCACCTTTTCTTATGGAGAGGCAGAGAAAAGACACTTCGTGGAGACATCCTCTTAGGACATCCAGCCTTGTCCCTAGTCCCTAGATGCCCATTTGGTAGCCCGAGGTTCACATGTGTGTCTGTTGATGATTCTCAACAGTCATGCTGATCTAACCAGGTCAGTTAAGTCACTCACAGGACAGGGAGTGAGTGAAGATTTGGTAAGCTGAGTCTGAAAGTTTACTGATTGTTTAGCAAGTCTGGGCTAAGTGAGATGAAGTGGTGGTGGCACTCTTTATAACTTTGGAAACATTTCTTCAAAACTTTAATTAAATATATATATATATATATATATATATATATATATATATATATATATATATTTAAATTCTTTATTGTTTAAAATATTACACGAGTCTCCTTTTTCCCCCCATTAACTTCTCCCCCAAGCACAAGCCATCACCCCCCTACTGTCTGTGTCCATTGGTTTTGCTCATATGCATGCATACAAGTCCTTTGGTTGATCTCTTACCCTTTCACCTCCCGCCTTCCCTTATAGGTTGTACAGTCTGTTCGATGCTTCTCTGTTTCTGGTTCTATTTTTGTTCATCAGTTTATATTTATTATATTCCATAAATGAGTGAGATCATGTGATATATATATTTCTCTGACTGGTTTATCTCACTTAGCATAATGCTCTCTAGTTCCATCCATGAGGTTGCAAATGGTAAGAATTCCTTCTTTTTTACAGCAGCATATAATTCCATTGTGTAGATGTACCACCGTTTTCTAATCCACTGGTCTGCTGATGGGCACTTAGGCTGTTTCCAAATCTTAGCTATGGTAAATTGTGCTGCTATGAACATAGGGGTGCATATATCCTTTCTGATCGGCGTTTCTCTTTTCTTGGGATACATTCCTAGAAGTGGGATTACTGGGTCAAATGGAAATTCCATTTTTATTTTTTGAGGAAACGGCATACTGTTCTCCACAGTGGCTGCACCAGTCTGCATTCCCACCAGCAGTACATGAGGGCTCCTTTTTCTCTGCATCCTTGCCAGCACTTGCTGTTTGTTGATTTGTTGATGATAGCCATCCTGACAGGTATGAGATCTTAGAAGACTCTATAGGCAGCAAAATATCAGACATATGTCGTAGTAATATCTTTATCGATACAGCTCCAAGGGCAATGGGAACTAAGGAGAAAATAAATAAATGGGACTACATCTAAATAAAAAGCTCTATACAGCAAAAGAAACCATCAACAAAACAACAAGAAAGCCCACTGCATGGGAGAACATATTTGCCAATGTTATCTCTGATAAGGGTTTAATCGCCGACATTTACAGGGAACTCATACAACTTAACAAAAGGAAAATAAACAATCCAATCAAAAAATGGGCAACGAACCTAAATAGATACTTTTCCAAAGATGACATACAGAAGGCCAAGAGACATATGAAAACGTGCTCAAAGTCACTAATCATCTGAGAGATGCAAATAAAAAGTACATATTTTTATTGATTTCAGAGAAGAAGGGAGAGGGAGAGATAGAAACATCAATGATGAGAGAAAAATCATTAATC
Source organism: Myotis daubentonii (assembly GCF_963259705.1). Taxonomy (NCBI): domain Eukaryota; kingdom Metazoa; phylum Chordata; class Mammalia; order Chiroptera; family Vespertilionidae; genus Myotis; species Myotis daubentonii. The sequence goes on along the minus strand of NC_081856.1, from coordinate 12,645,246 downwards.
GGCTGCCTCCAGCATGCCCCCTACTGGGGATCAAATCTACAACCCTGGAATATACCCTTTACTGGAATTGACCCCAGAACCTTTCAGTCTACAGTGCAACGCTCTATCCATTGAGCCAAACCATCTAGGGCTATTTCTTCCAAACTTTAGTCACTGAAGAAAAGCTACTGATCAGCTTAATTTCTACTTCTCACACTCTACCCATATCTCTATATATATATATATATAAGCCCACCTACCATTATGGTGGAACAACCGGAACGACCAGAACAACCTGTTGCTATGATGCGCACTGACCACTAGGTGGCAGACGCTCAATGCAGGAGCTGCCCCCTGGTGGTCAGTGCACTCCTACAGTGGGAGAGCCGCTCAACCAGAAGCCGGGCTCACAGCTGGCAAGCACAGCAGCGGTGGCGAGAGCCTCTCTCGCCTCCACAGCAGCGCTAAGGAGCCAAGCAGTAAGGAGCGAGTAGGTGGGCGGTAAGGAGCAAGGAGGCAGGTGGTTAGGAGTGAGGGGTCCTGGATTGCGAGAGGGTGCATGCCGGGCTGAAGGACCCCCTCCCCCTGCACGAATTTCGTGTACTGGGCCTCTAGTTTGTTGTATAAAAACCCAAGTGGATCAGCGGAGTAAGATTTGTCTTTTCTTCTATAACCAAATTTTTAGAAAACCAGGAAAGGCAGTTCATGCAGAAACCATAAGTTAGGAGGTTGTTCTTTCCCTGTCTGAACATTTACATCAGCAGAGATTAAGGTACATGGATTCACGTCATTCTGTCACAGATGGGAGGATTATGACCCTTGGAGTTTTCTCCAGGAACTAACTGTCCTGCTGGATTTGATTATAGTTGTGTGTGGTTTTAAGTCCATGTTAGATTTGAAAAATTTAGAAACTGTTATTCTTACGCATTTAATTTTGTCTCTCTATTCACCTTGCTCCTTGGCAATACTAAGAATGGAACTATGGTAACCTTTGTTCTAGGAGATCATAATATAGCAGCTTTGTAGTTATTCTGGAATATGATTTAGGAGTTAAAAAATATAACTTTTTAAAAATATACACACTTCTTAAGTGTGTCTTTGAGGCTATGCTTCAAAAATACAATAATAACATATTGAAATGTGAGAAATTAATGGGGCAGGCTGGAGCACAAGGAATTCTTCCCATTAGACTTATTTGGAAAGACATCATGAGATTATTTTTGAACTAGAATTTAAAAGATTTGTAGGTTTGAGATATGAAAAGGTGGGAGCCACTAGGGAAGAAGAGTGCATGGTATCATGGGAGCATGAGTAATTCCATTTCCTTATAGGTGTTCTTGCCCATCATCATTAAATGAAATGCTCAGGAGAAAAGCAATGAACAAGTTAAGAATTAATGTCATGATTTCATTGTCATTCACAAGTGATATGACTATATAGTGACTCGTCTATTTACAGGCCCTGACCTTTGAGAAGGGATCCATATTCTAAAATTGTTAGATGTGATTTTCTTCTCTTTCCCTAGTGAAACAATAGATTTATAAATTTCCATTTAAAATGTCTAATTAGTATTTTGAGTCATTGAATTTGTAAAGCAAGTAGTGGGACAAATCTTTCGAACCATTGAAAGCTGCATGGGTTACAACAAAAGATAAGTTAGACCTAAAAAGTAAGTTGAGATTAGATCATTTTGAAATGTAATGGAGGTGGAAGGGAGTTGCTGAATACTAGCTAAGTAGCGTGAACTTTATTCTGTACTAGTTTGGCCAGTGCCTTTTAGCTTTGGCCAGGAGGGTATTAGATAAGCTACATGTAGAAGGACTCGGAGGGAAAATAATCTATCTGTTTTGTTTTTCTTTTTATTCTCCAGTACCTGGCATTGTGCCTGGCACATAGAACATGATTATCAATACTGCAGGAAGGAAAAAGGAAGTAAGAAAGAAAGGAGGGAGGAGGGGTGAAACAGAAGGTAAGAGGGAAGGAAGGCAGAGAGGGGAGGAGGAAAGGAAGGAGGAGGCAGGATGAATTGGTTGAATAAGAGATTAGTGTCAAGGACACAAAACCTTTATTACCCCAAAGAAACCAAATAAATAGAATCTTGAAGTATTAACTGAAATGGGAGGAGAGGAAGTGTTTAGAAGATTTTCCTGAAATTGACTTTACAAGAGTTGAAAATTGGTTATGGGGATAGTAATGGTAAAGAAAGTACAAGAGTTACAAGTGACTAAGTTGCTTTTTAAACATGTGGTGACAGAGGACGACTGTGTCAGAAATGGATAAGTAACAAAGGAGGGGAAATTCCTTGAGGGAAAAAGAGCATGGACTACACTTTTTAGCACATTTGTGTCGGAGGTTCTTCAGGGCATCAAAGGGAAGAAGGAACACAGTAGTGACCAGGCACTGCCAATATGGATTTGAACACACTCTCTCCATTGAATTGATAGACGGAATAATGAGGGTGGATGAGATTTCCAAGAGAGGAAACTTAGCTTGCATGGAGGTTCCTCTAGATGTGAGAGGTGATGATGTCACTGAAAGAAATTGTCTGGAAGATGAGAAAGAAAATCACAGGAGTAGAGGATCAGGGAAGCCACGAAGGAAGCCTGCTGGGAGGTGGTGATGAAGTGCAGTGAATGCTGTGCAGAGGGACACTGAGAACAGATGATAGCGAGTTCCAGAAGCGGAACATAAATCACCCTCTAGGGAAGCTTGGCCACGAAGAGATGCTAAAGAGGTGGCTGGGTTCCCATGAATGAGCTCTATGTGTTTAAATCCTGTGAAATTCACCAGCTTCAGAACGGAGGCTCCACTGGGGGAGGAGGAAGGAAAGTCAACAAAGCAATCCCAACTGGGAACTTCTTCCCAATATCAACTCGGGCAAGAGGTGTGAAGACCACATTCCAATGGCCAAGAGCCAGGGCAAGACCAGCGATTCTTTAGTATTTTATTCTTCCTCCCCATCATTATTCCCAAATATAAAATCTCTTGAACCAATAGAGATGACTATAATGAATTATTCAATCTGTATTTGTGTGGGCTAAGATTCCAAAGCGATACATGTGTCTTCTGAGTAGAAAACAAGGCAAGTTCATATTTGGGGGTAAGAACAATGAGAGGTGCCCTGGTGGTGCCATTCTGAACAATTTAAGTCATCTGGAAGGGCTTTGTGGTATAAATATAAATGGAGACAATTTAAAAACAATCCATATTTCCCATTCCTTATATCATCCATTCTAAAAAATGTAGTTATTGCAGATGTGCATATTTGGGGGACAAGCGGGGTCAAAGCTTTCTTTTATGTCTTCTGTTTCTTTCTTTTTCTTTTTTATACAACATGTCTTTTCTTTCTTTCTCTCTCTCTTTCTTTCTCTCTCTCTCTCTTTCTCTCTCTCTCTTTCTTTCTTTCTTCCTTCCTTCCTTCCTTCCTTCCTTCCTTCCTTCCTTCCTTCCTTCCTTCCTTCCTTCCTTCCTTTCTTTCTTTCTTTCTTTCTTTCTTTCTTTCTTTCTTTCTTTCTTTCTTCTTAAAACATGCCTGTGAGGTAGGGAGGGGCAGGGACTCCATTTCATAGAGGAGGAAGTTGAGGCACACAGAGGTCAAATGACTTTTCCAAGGTCACAGACCATGGTCAAGTTGGAATGGGGCACCAGAGCAGGCCCTTAGTTCATAAATTAATGTTCTCAGCATTAGCTATAATGAAGACAGGAACAGACAAGTTTCTGAAGAATTCCAGCCAGAACTTTTGGTTATATTGTCCAGTCTTCATCCAATCACATATTGAAGTTATTGGTAGAATCTCAGAAAAATTGGGTTCTTCATTTATATTATGTGCTAAAGGTTGTGAGATTGGTTTGGACACAAAGTACAGTTAAAGGTGCTTCCACATAAATAGATCCAGAAATTTGGTACCAAGGGTGATAAAGGAGAATGAACAAGAGGAATAAGCAGAGAATGAAGATATTATGTGTTAAGAGCTGGTAGGAAAAGAGGGGAGGGCATTTGAATGGTACCAATATGGTCATTGGGTGGTGTCAATGAGCCACACCAAATTCTAATCATAACACTCTTCAATTTCCTTCTCTGGTTTGACTAAATATACTGTGCTTCCATTTTTTCCCTCCTTTAGACTATTGATTTTGCTCTTTGAATCTGGCAATTTTGGCAGCAAAATCGATCTTGCTTCTTTTATCAGCAGCCATGCAACTGGATCTGTCTCTATTGTCCAGGAGGGACCTGTCCCTTAAGCTTAATTACTAACTCCTGCCACTGACTGTCCTAAGGAAATGAATTCTTAGAGGGCCTCAGAGTTCAGATGCTACACTCAATACTACTCTTAAACATGATAATATCTGTTCATTGAATGCATAACTCATTAACTCACAATAACGTTGGTACACACGGAAGACGTGAGGGGCACAAAAAGGTGATTTTAGACCTTGTTTCACTGTGAGTATTCCTTCTGCAAATGCATGTTAATCACAGAATCAAAATAAACACACTTAATTGAACAGTATTGTGGATCAATAAAATCATTGACTGAGTACCACTAGTGCTCACTTGAGGTAAACAAGTGATTTAATAGTCTTCCACTTCCTCCGGGCCTCTTTGGTGTGGCCATCAATAGCGCTCTGCTAAATCTTAAGTGGCAGTGACCAAAAGGCCCTCATCGAGCAACCCAGCTTGACCTCCCGGTATATTATCGCCTGATGTCTTACGAGGCATTTCCTTTTTCTATTCTGTGTGTCTCATAATTATTGTTGCAGAATTTCAGGCATAGCTTGTGAGAAAGCCCAGGCGTGCACACACACACACACACACATGCCTTTTATACGAAGGCTATTTCTTTAAGGACTTGGGTAAGAATTGTCCTTTGGAAACTTTCATTTTACCAGTTTACACCTTTTACATTGCCTGTTTGTATGTGCACCGCAGCAGGATTAGGAAAAGGAGGCGTGCATGATGGAGAAGAAGGTGAAAGACAGAGGGTAGAGTTTGCCACTGGCAGACTCCGGTTTTAGGCCTTTGGATTGACTCTTGGAGACTGGGCTGTGTCTTGCATCCATTAGGAGGTTCTAGCGTTCTCTGAATTCTGGAGGGAGAACCTGATGTTACCAGGGCAAAACTCTATGCTGCACGTGCTGATGCCATGCTGTAGACTGCATACCAGACACATGCCAGATAGACTTCCGATGAACCCCAGCTCTGTCTTTCACTGGTGTCTGCGAGGGCAGTTCTGCTTTGCATGCACATGGCTGCCACCACCACAGCCAGTGTATTTTGCAGCACATGAAATTCAGTGGCAAGCTGAATTAATTCACGGTTTCATGTGCAAATTCTAATCCTTAAAAATTGCCAATCATGGGTCCTGGGGAAAAATCCGTGCAGCCAGATCACATCTGATGAAGGAGCTTCAGTCACAGTTTATTTTAACTATTCATCCTTGTTACTCAACAGAGCTGAGTAAGAGATTTTTTTTAAAGAAGTCTCAGCAGTCATTAGAAAGATGTTATTGATTCATAATAATCAACATAGCTATATGAAAATGCTTTCAGTAATGATCAGATATACTAGTATAGGGTATCCCCAAAAATGTATACACACTTTGAATAATTATAAAGGCAGTGGATTTGTTTTGTTTTGTTTTATTTTTATTTATTTCAGAGAGAAGGAAGAGAGAGATGGAAACATCAATAATGAGAGAGAATCAATGATTGGCTGCCTCCTATATGCCCCCTCCTGGGGATCGAGCCCGCAACCTGAGCATGTGCTCTGACCGGGAATTGAACCATGACCTGGTTCATAGGTTGATGCTCAACCACTGAGCCACACTTGCTGGGCAGCAGTGTTTATTAAAATATATTTCATTTTCAAAATTGAGCTATCAGCTGTTAAAGTGTGTATACATTTTGGGACACTATTAAGGAGCTTCTAATCTAGAGAGTCTTATTATTTTAGCGTCTTCTAAAGGCCAACCCTGTTATGATGCATCAGTGTCATTCAGGGGTGCTGGATAGGCAGTTCGGTCCTATAGTTCATTCAATCAAATTACATTCTATTTGTTGGCTGAAAGCCTTTTTTTAAAAAAAGTGGTTCTGTAAAGAGTATAAAAATGAGTGCCCGTGCCCTTCCTTGTGCTTTTCTAGCCATACCTTAGCCATTAAAGAAACAGTGGTGATGGCAACAAAAGTGATTATGCTATACTTTCTGTAAGAATTTCCTCGCTGTTAGCAAAGCATCATTTAAAAGTATAGCATCGTCTCAAATGATGTATGTGTCACCTGAGGCTGACTCTGGGGATGAATAAGACTCCGAGTATATCTTCTTCTTTCCTAAAGAGGTTTTAAAATCTAGATGCTCAGGCTCCACTCTGGAAGTTTCTATTTCTGGACCAGAGCCTGGAAATCGTGTTTTTGGAAAATATTCTCCGTCTGAGGGCCAAGTCAATCTAGGAATTGTGGCTCTCTCCACCCCGCAGTGTTGGCCATCTCCACTTCATGCCATGAACTTTCATTCACTCCCTTCAGGCTGAAATCCTCTTCCTCCTTTGCCTACGAAAAATACTCATCCTTTAAGGCTGAGCCTTAGAGTCAGTTCTGCTGGGCACCAAGTTCTCACAATACTGGACATGGATCAGCACGCTCTGTGCCCCTCCTTGAAAACCCTTGACCTTCGATGAGAGTGGAGAAAATTGACATGAGTTACAAGGCTGTATTTTCTCTCCTTGGTCATCATAAGTTCCACAATTTGCAAATGTACCTAAAAATATAAAGTGAAATTTTGAATTGTGTAGTCATAGTTTCATTTTTCTTTCTTGGGTGATTGATGACAAATGGTAGGCTTGTACAGACACAATGAATAGTGGGATTTGTAGGGTGGTGCTGCACTTCTTTTAAGGCCCTCATATAAAAATTACGGTTGAAAAGTCAATCAATTAGTTTCTCAATTTTGTTATATAAAACTTTCTGAGATATGTACATATATATATTTTAATCTTAATTCCCCCCCCCCCCCCGAAGCTGGTGACTTCAGTGCACATTTTAGTCTGTAGCCGAGTCAATGTTAATGATAATTAGAGCATTTCATAAGACTTCAGTGATATTATGCCTGAAAAAGCGTATGATTTTGATGAAAGGTATAGTGTACAGACAAGAGAAAGTTTTCTTATTAAAATGATAATTTTTTACAGCTTTGGGACTACATAGTTATTATAAAATGATATTCAAGTAACATTACAATATGTAGTTTTTTTTTAAGAAAGAAAAGTTCATTTAGGACACTGGCCTTGGTCTGAGAGTTAAAATGAGTAGGGGTCTTTGACAAAAGGCCAAGTTTGGCATTGCTACTGTATACCATCACATTTATTTCTTTACACTTGACAGTGGTTTATGGTAACCATTGTCTTTATAGGGTGCCAATTCTCATGGAACTTTCTAACTTGGCTACAATTCAAGTAATGTTGTTATTTGATGTATAAGTTGCTTTAGAAAAAGTAAACTTTTTTCCCCCCTCCTTTTATGATAGTAATTCTAAGCAAAGACTTGAAGTAGGGTCTATCCCTAATCATTGTTTTCAGAATTTCATTTTTTTGAAGTGAAAGTTTTCATTCACTCTTTAGTTAAAAAATAACAACACTAAATTGTGGACTCTAGGCCATTTTATTTTGGATAAGACATTCTTCATATTTTTCTGCTCACTATGTAAAATAAATACCAGTTTTTAAAATTATTTTCTTATGTGTCTAGAAATAACATTTTCAAGTCATATACTAGAAAGTGAAAGGCTCTTTACATGCGATAATGTATAGTTTAGGAGGAAAATGAAGACTAAGTAACCATTTAGGAGATTGTTGCAGACTCTACTATAAAATAGGGAAGTAATTGCTCCACCTCTCTGGGCTCCATCATTGCGCCCCCACTGATGGTCTCACAGCTTGAGAGCCATCTTACTAAATGTCCATGAACTTGACCAAGGGACTCTTTCAGTTAACTATGATTGTACTCTGCTTACACAGCCATGGTATTTTCACCCAATTATTATACGTTAAGGACAAAGTCTTCTTTTTTAATTTTCTTTTTAACAGTCTTGCCAAAAGTTTGCATGTGTGCTAAATTCAGTACTTGTGAAGATTCCATTTCTTGTGCAATTCAGTGTATTTTCCAAGGAAAAGTGATTATTATATTCATGGTAACTTCTGAAACCAAGACCACAAAATTTTCAACATCTGGCACGTTCCTTTCAAGTAGTTGGTTCTCAAGAGATATTTTGCAGAAATAATGTATACTTGTAACCATCACAAAGGAAAAGAAAGCATGTTTTATTAAACCTAAATTTCTTGACTAAGGCCATTATTAAAATAATGTGAATAAGGTCTTTTGGTTTCCAAAATACACATAGTGCACTTCTGTCTTGGTTCTTTTCTTTCTAGTACTTAGCATGGTCCTTAACTCACTGGTAGGTCCTAATAGAATGAATGAATAAAATCCCTACCATCACTTTAAAACATCACTTTTACTCAAGATGCTGTCATTCATCTTGTAATTTTTATAATCTTATCTATTCACATGACATTGGTAGTCTACTGATAGCTTCTCTGTCCCCTAAACTCTCTTGAATTCCAAATTCCATTTCCAGATGGATATTCGTAAGTTTCTCAGACCTGCACGCCTGTGCTGACCTTGTACTCTCAGCTTCTGACTCCTGTTTTTTTTTTTTCAGCAGAATGCCTCCTCTCCCACTCACTGAGCTCTCATTTTCTTTCTATCCCTATCATGTTTCCACCCAACCAGTTGCCAAACTTTCTAATTTTATACTTAGCATCTTCCCTTAATTATGCCTTTTCTTGTTTTTAAAAACTTGTGTATCTCAAACCTTGACCATTGTAAAGTCTCCAAATTGGCCTTTTCTCCCCTGCCTGCCTTATATGATGCTTCCAGATTGAAAGCCTTTAGCCACTCTTTAACTCATATAAGAATTTTTGCTTAGAAACCCAACTGTTCCCCTATTTAAACTCATTTAAAAGCTAAATTAATTTATGATGGTTGGAATTCTTACTAATTATTTATGAATAAGATAATAACACCTCACATTTCTATTATGGTTTAAAGTTTACAGATTGCTGTTTTCTTCTGAGATAATGCAGATGAGAAGATTTAGTTAAATGAATAGAATTAAAGGAAGGCCTTGGCTGGAATGAACAGCTTTCTTTAAGATTAATGCCCCAGGTACTCAATTCAATTCTGGTTCATTGTGTCCCATGACTGTTCAGTTAGGCTTTTCATCCTCTTTATGTGATATACCCTTTTCTGTGATTTCTGATTTTCTTCAATTTAATGTAAATATTTCATAAAATCTCACTTGAGGTCTCTTGACTCAGATGTCTAGCAGTAAGTTGATTATATATATATATATATATATATATATATATATATATATATATATGATCTTGCCTAGTTTATTCTCTTTCAATTTCTAGATTTGTAACATCATTCTATGTAGGACCAAGAGACTTGTCTAAGATCCAAAGCTCTTAAGTTTCCTTGAAGAGTAACATGTGTCAGTCTTCATTATTCTAGGGCCATTTTTCTCAGTGTGATGCTTAGACCTTTAGGTAGCATCCAATGTCCAAAACTTTCAGTCACTTGACTAGCTACCTGTTCACTTATAAGAAAGAGAAGGGAAAGTTGTGATTCTTTATGAACTGGGTAGAACTTCCTGGGCTAGTCATTTATTCAGCCGAAATTTTTAGAACTAGGAGCAGAAAAAAACTGATTTAGAATTTTTACAATGCCTATAATATAGATAAATGAAATAAATAAAATATATTATGAAATATATGGATATAAATACATCACGCTCTATAATTATTTTCAATTTTTACCCAGTACATGTTGTTTATCTTATTATAGGTGTTTTGAAGATAAAATAGGGTTTATTGAGCTGAGTTAATTGCTAATTCAGTACAAATAAAATAGTGTAAGATTTTTGCAGTGTTTTAAAATGTTTTGATAGATTGTTTAATTATATTGCAAAAGGTTGCTTGTCCTATAAAATTATATATTCTCACTCCATGGAGTCAGAAGCAAATGCATTCGATTTCTAAGCTATGTTGCATATCAGGAAGCTTGGTAATTACTGTTCATATTTTCTTACCAAACTGATAATGTGCTATTAATTCAGATTTATAAAAAATAGCCTTCTAAATCCCTATGTTTTGTCCTAGGTTTAAAATTCTATGAGAACCAGACCACACATTCTTCTGGTCTTAGGCTGTTGTTCTCAGAGATGCTAACCTGTTAGTGATTAACCAAGATTAGGGTCTTGGATGCTTGTGGTTATCAGAAAGCTTTCCCTGAGGATGTCTACAGGCCAAGGAGAGCGTCTGCATTTCTGTCTGGAATGGATGCTCTAAAACTGTACTGACTGCATATGAAGACATGTGTTTGCTTGGTCAATGCTTAACAGCACTGTTGTATGGTTGGAGTGAAAAAGTTGAAACCAAAGAAACATGCTCTGAACTTGAGATGCCATACTATTCTTTTCAACTTAAAACGGAGTAGGAGCCCTAGCTGGTTTGGCTTAGTGGATAGAGCGTTGACCTGTGGACTGAAGGGTCCTGGGCTCAATTCCAGTCAAGGGCACATGCCTAGGTTGCAGGCTCGGTCCCCAGTGGGGGGTGTGCAGGAGGCAGCCGATCAATGATTCCCTATCATCATTGATGTTTCTATCTCTCTCTTCTCCCTTCCTCTCTGAAATCAATAAAAATATATATTTTTTAAAAGAGTAGGAGGTCAATGTTTCTTAGCATGTTAGCTGTGAAAGAAGTTGTATGTTGCCTTTTGGTGTCCTCAGAATATGCGAAGAGGCAGGTGTGCGTTATTTTTTATGTCGGTGAGAAGACTAACAGAAACACATTTGCTAGCCGTGGTCCCTCTTTTCTTTCTGCTTCCAAAATCCATCTTTATCACATCTTCCACTTAAAAAATATTTTTTTTTTATTGATGTCAGTGAGGAAGGGAGAAGGAGAGAGAGATAGAAACATCAGTGATGAGGGAGAGTCATCAATCAGCTGCCTCCTGCACACCCTCTACTGGGGATCAAGCCCACAACCAGGGCATGTGCCCTGACAGGGAATTGAACCATGACTTTCTGGTTCGTAGGTCGATGCTCAACCACTGAGCCACACCAGCCGGGCACATCTTCCACTTTTTAATTTACTAGTTGTTTTCTTAACTATATTGTAAATTCTGTGAAATAATTTTGATTTATCTTGTTTTCCCATTACCTATAGGACTCTAAGTCTTTGTCAAATATAGAAATTAATGAAAAAATGCCAGTGGCAGATCTCAGGTTCAAACCCAGATCTAAATATCACCCTGTCCCCTCTTTTACTATAAAGACTCATCGAAAAATTTCTAAACTTTATTTTGAAAATAAATGATAAAAGTAATAAAATAAGCCCAGCTGGCTTGGCTCAGTGGGTAGAAGGTCGGCCTGTGGACTGAATGGTCCAGATTCAGTTCCAGTCAAGGGCACATAATTCAGTTGCAGGCTCTATCCCTGGCCCTAGTAGGGGCCCCTGCAGGAGGCAGCCAATCAATGTGTCTCTCTCCCATCAATGTTTCTCTCTCTGTGTGTTTCTCCTCCTCCCTTCTATGCTCTATTAAAAAAAATCAATGGAAAAATATCCTCAGGTGAGGATTAACAACAACAAAAATAATAATAATAAAATAATGCATAGCCTTTGAAGAGAGTGAATTGTTTACTGTCTTTTAAAAACATTTTCTCATTCCTTTTTTTATAATACAGAAACTGATAATAAGGAGGTAAATAGTTGGTATCAATTATTAGGCTTATGTGCTGTAAATATTCCATGTGAAGCTTAAATCCTCCAGGATTCTATAGGAAGTATTCCAGTATTCTATAGAAAGCTTAAATATGGGATTTCTTGTTTCTTCTATGAAAGGCCTCCTGAAGGCCCTTGGAATTTACAGAAGATCAGTTCCTCTGACTCACATGGGTTGGGTGCCATGTGTCATTCATCTCTGTTCACTATCCAGTTAAATCTTTCCGTTTATCACCTCTTGCTGAGAGAGTCTCTCAGCCTAACTAATGTCTATGTTAATATGCCCAAAAACCTGACTTACTTCTAGTTGCTTCTATTCCCCTGAAAAATAAGATGGAAATACAGGTGTGAGCAAAAGTAGGTTTACAGTTATGAATGCATGAAACAGAGTTTATTCTTGTATTATTATTTATTAATTGTATTATTTTTCAAATGAGCAACTGTAAATCCACTGTTGCCCCACCCTGTATATTAGACATAAAAGCCAGGAAGGAATAGAGTCCAATGGTTCCCTCCACCCTCTCCCTGGGGTTTACATGTTAGACATCAGTGATTCATAAAGCCACTCGGAATCCTCCTGACACAGGTTTCTTGGCAATAATTACCAGCTGATTAGAAGGGGCAGGCAAACTGAAACCCGTTCGCATCCTGATTTCAGTCTCTGGGGTAGGTGCAGTTTAAGCACAGCAAAGCTATTTGCTTTCCCACTTCATTTTTAACACAATTTTTAGAGCAAAGAAGGAGGAAAATATGTGAGAAAGAAGGTGAGATCAAGGAGTGTTTTGCCACCTGCTGTTACGTAAACATGTTGGCCGTAAGTTCATGTCTGCGTTGTTGTTCTTTTAACATTATATTAGTCTCTTCATCTTCATTCTGGTTAAAATATTAACTTAGGAAAGAGTTTCAATTTGCTTTTTGCATCTCTCACACAGGTGTCTAGCTGTGATGCTCAGCACTGTGAGAACCAAGTTCAGCTGGAGTGGTTGTATGTCAATGGGTATCCCCTTAGGCCGAGACCAGATTATTATTGCCAGAAGGAAGCCAGCTGTTAAGGGAAGGATGCTCAAATGACAGCAATCCTTCCTGGACATTTTAAGTGAATTTGGGCAAAGTTCTATGAAGTGTAGAATTTTGTCAAAGTTATTTTTTTAAAAAAAATATATTTTTATTGAGTTTTTACAGAGAGGAAGGGAGAGGGATAGAGAATCAGAAACATCGGTGAGAGAGAAACATGGATCAGCTGCCTCCTGCACACTCCCCACTGGGGATGTGCCCGCAACCAAGGTACATGCCCTTGACTGGAATCGAACCTGGGACCCTTCAGTCTGCAGGCCGACGCTCTATCCACTGAGCCAAACCGGTTAGGGCTGTCAAAGTTATTCTTGATTTTCACTTACCTCCATGAAGACAGAGAAAGAAAAATGTTGGTTTATTCATAAATATTTCTCATATTTATTATAGTTCTAAATTATTTTTTAAAAATTGGCCATAACAAAAATAATTTAAAACACTGCATATAGCAGCACATGTCTATTTTGTCTTTTGCTGTTTGAAAATCTGTGGTTCCAGATAATTTTGGCAGTAACAATATTTTACCTAATTTAGCTGCAAACCTAGGCAGTAACATAAGAAGGTGAAACCTCTACCGTGTCATATATAATTAGTTCTTCATGTCCATGACCATTAGCTTCTCCGCTTAGTCTTGTCACAGCCACTTGAAAGGTCTCTGGGTTTATTTTTGTTGTTTTATGAGGGGGTATGTGTGTGCACAAGTACATGTGAGTGCACACGTACACACATGTACATTCTCTGTAGAGATGTGATTGCGACTAGGGTTCATGGTTTCCGTTAGAAAGGATATTGATATTTCCTTCTGTATTTATTGATAGTCATCTGGACCCCCAAATCAACAACATTAGAGGAACTGTACTCTGGGCCTTCTCTGGAATGGAGTTGGGCCAGCAGCTTCTTTTATCTTTTAGCTCATGCTCCCAGAAGAGTGCATTTCTTGACTTACATTTCGGAATCATACCCTCCACCTTTGTGGAAGAATGGCATGAGACCCAACCTTATGACATCTCCTGGCCCATTTGCTTTCGTAGCTACCAGGCAGGTCTCCAATTAGATAAATCTCTGCCCTGTCACCATTAGCCATTCACTTATTTTTAAAAATATTTATATTACATAAGTAATACTTGTTTCAAAAAATAATAGGAAACAGAAAACCAAGGTAAACAGCATTAATAATTTCAAAATGTGCTTCTTTTTCTCTGTCATTTTCTATATCTCTCCAGCTTCGTCTTTCTGCCTCTCCATCTGTCTTTCCGTCTCTTGGTCTCTCTCTGTTTTTGTCTGTCTGATTCTGTTTCCCGTCTCTCTTTATACCTCTTGATCTTTCCAATTCTTTGTCACAGTCACTTTGTTTTGGGGAATTTTTTATTTAAAAATGTAAAAAATATCCTTCTATACGTTAGAGGTTCAGGCTTTGGAATCATGCTGACATGGTATTGATTCTTGGCTCTGTTAACAGCCGTGTATCTTTGAAAAATTACTTTATCTACCCAAGTCTCTTATTTTTCTACCTGTAGAATGTGATTGTTATAAGGATAAAAACAGATAAAGTGCTATAGACAGGCTTGTCATTTAGAAAATGTGATGGTATTATTAGGAACTTATTTTTTTAATATACTTTCCTGATTATTTTCTGATACGTTTCTAGGAAGAGTATTGCTTGGTTACATGGCATGTATTTTTAAACTTATATTATTGGCAAATCCCCATCCCCCAGAGGATGGGTCTATTAATATCTCCCCATCAATATTGGAGAAAGTCTATGCCCTGGCAAACACTGTGGGTTATTAGTCTTTTAAATATTTCCTAATAATAAATTAAGGTATTTTTTTTACTTTGATTAATATTGAGGTTGAACTTTCTGTATAATCCTGAATGAATTCTATATTCATATACTATTCACATTTTTTATTGAGGTATTTGTCTTTGTCTAAGTCATGTATTAGTTATTAGAACTCTATATATTAAGAATACTAGCCCTTTGCTGTATATTATATCGGTATTTTACCCAGTGTTTCTGTTTGTTTGTAATTTAATTTTGGGAATGTTTTCATGCAGGGATATTTTAATTGTTATGTATACAAGTCCTCAGTCTTTTATGATTTCTACTCTTTTAGATCCAAGTGCTAGGAAATATTTTTCTTTTCTTGAGAAACTCATATTGCTTCCTCTCTGTTGACTCTTCAGTCGAATCTTCATTAACCTGAATTACATAGAAGGGCAGGATGCCATAGGTAGTACAGAATCTTGGTTAAACATTATTATATTCAGTACAGGCTATAGAATGTGCAACGTGCAAACTTATTTACTAAAAGCTAAACCTGATATTTACATGACATTCTTCGGAGGCTGTCTGAAAGTCTGAACATTTTATTAATTAACACAAAACATTATAACAATTACTTGATGAAAAGTAGACAAAAGATGACTTCATGTTGAATTAGTCTGTTTTTTTTTGTCATTGGGTGGGTTTGCTTATTTTGCATTAGGACAGAGCCTTTGCCACGTTGGTCTGTCTCTGAGCAGGTGCCATTTTTGCTTTCTAGGTAGTCGAGATTCGGGGGAGGCCTCCTGGGTAAGCTCAGCATTAGTAAGGAGCTCATTCATGTGACAAAGGCCATTCTCTTCTCCGCCACTGGGATCTCCCAGTACCACAGGGGCCTGCATAGTCTGGCCACACCCTGATGTTATTTCCATCATCTTACTTCCTGTGAGCTCCATTCATTATCAGATTAAGACAGGCCACCAGAAGATGTGTCAAAGCCCAATCCTTTCCAAGAAGATTTTACTTTTTTGGTGCAAATTCATTTAAGTGAAGTGGTCTCTGTTCTCATCAATGGGTACGTAAAGGTTCACACATTGTAGAAGAAACCAGATGGTTTTTTTTAATTATTAATGAAATTTCTAATAGATGCCTCACTAAATATTTTGTCTAACTTGAGCTCATTTTAATTTCATGCATGCATATAACATCTATTATCATTTTTTCAAATAGTCAAATTGTTCACCTTTCAAACCACCTTGTCTAGGCTATGTCTACCACTCTCTGGCTTCCCACATCAAGATTTGAGTTACTGTGAATGTTTTTCTTAAATTATTATTATTATTTCCAGGAAACTCAGAGTCAAATTTAGCATTTAACTGTAACACCTATATCAGTTCCTCATTGCATGCATATTTCTGATCTTTTCTTTCACTCCACAAATGTGCTCTCTTGCATCCTTTGTGCAAAGAAGCAGGATATAAATTGCCAAAACCCGGTTATTATGCCTATTATGGACCCCCAAATTAATATCATATTTTTCTCTGCATTTACTTAATTGACCACAGCTTGGTTTATTTTTCCAATAATGATGAAGGAATTTACCATGAGATAGCCATGTTTAATCAATACACATTATGGCCAACTCTTAACTTAGGAACGTGAAGAGCTGTCAAGGAGGGGTTCCCCGGCGGTAACTCACCCCCCCCCACCCCCGCCAATTACATAACACTGCACACAAGAGCCTCCAGGCAGGGCCCAGCCATACAACCTACACAACCACCTCTGTTCTCACTGGGCTCACAGTCTAAAAGGGGAAGCCAGACACCACTCCCCGCCTAAAATGCAATGCAGTGTGGGAAAGGTGCACAAAGGTGCAGGACAGTTGGGGAGGTGCGGTCAGGGAACAGAGTTAGTTAACTAGGCTGCTAAGAGGACTAGATGTAATTCACCCGAAAGACCTCACATGCACAGGGAGGGGCTTTGGGCCACACTGGAGGCTGAGGAAGGGGTGGGGTGATGGAGTCACATTCGCACTCAGGGCGGGTGCAGCAGGTTATCACTGCAGAACAGTAGGTCACGACATTGATATGTTGGCCCCCTACCCAAAATATCAGGTGCCTTTCAGCACCTCCCGGTGTCTAAATCTGCAATGCTAGTGAGGTCTGGATTGCCAAGCTGTAATCCGAGTTTGTTTGTTATGGCCACCTCATGAAACTAGCTAATGAATCATGATAGGTCCTGTTTTGCAAATTGGGCAGAAATTGAGGGCTTGGGGCCCTTTGACTTGTCCAGTGGCCCGAAAGGTTTGCACCAAGTCTGCCTGGTGCTCCTGCCCCTCAACCTCTTTCCCTGATTTGCCCTGAAGTAGGTGGGGCACAGAGGGCTGTGTTGTGCTAAAGCTCATGCAGGTAACAGAGCAGAGGTGGGGGTAGACTAGCCTTCTGATTCATAGGAAAGACTCGCTTTCTGTGTCTCCTGATCAGAACAGAGGGGCTATGCGGAGCCCAGGAGAGAAGGGATATTAAAGACCAGGGACAGAGCACTGCAGTCCACTGTGAAGAGGGTCTTAGTGTAGCCCGTGGCCAGTAGGTGACAATGGATCAATGACTTCCGAGCAGGTGATCAGAGAGGTCAGTTCATTTTAGATCCGACCACAGATATTTTCATGCATCAAGTACATGGTCATAGTCAAGGGGCAGAGTTTGCCTTGGAACATTATTCCTTCCCTTCAAACAAATATATTGAGCGCTTATTATGTGCCAGCCACAGACTATCTTGAGTGCTGAGCGCACAAAGGAGGGCGTGCCATCCCTTCTTGGAGCTCAGGTAGAAGAAGCAGGCGTGCAAACAAGGGAGGCCCAGCTCAGCACGGGGAGCACAGAAACAGGCGTGAAAAATGCTTTCCAGGTGCTGGGAGGGGGGGGGCAGAGATGGTCACGGGGCCTTCGGGGGACTCGAGGGAGGCCCCCTTCCATCTCGGTCTGGAAATGTGCTTGAGAAGTTACAAAGAAGAGGGGAAGATACTCCCCAACTGGGAGACGTGGCGTAAAACGCATAAATGATTTATACATTTAAAAAGAGAAGACAAGTGAGATCTTTACTGGGCCTTCATTTCAAGCCTAGGGACGGGTAGGTCCCCTCCATCCATAGTGGGGTTTGAAGGTAAATGTCCCGGTAGAGAGTTTTATCATTTTGATGGCTTCTGAGCTTCACAGAGTGTGGTCGGAGGTCTGTGCCACTTTTACTGGTTTTGTCTTTTAAACAACCGCTTTTCCCAAACGTGAGCCATCCAGGCTTAAATGTGAAATACATCTATCTGGGCATGCATTTTGAAGATCAATTTTGAAAAATCAATTTTTCGGGGGTACAGTGCTGATTTGTGAATTAAAGTTTTTCTACAGAAGAAAATTATTTAAAAAATGACTTTAACAAAGTTTTTTTTTTAGTATATTTTTATTGATTTCAGAGAGGGAGGGGGAGGTAGAGAGAGATAGAAACATCAATGATGAGAGAATCATTGATTAGGTACCTCTTGCATGCCCCCTACTGGGGATCGAGCCCAGGCATGTGCCCTTGACCGGAATCAAACCTGGGACCCTTCAGTCCCCCGGCTGATGCTCTATCCACTGAGCCAAACCAGTTAGGGCCAAAGTTTTGCTTTTACGTAGGTATTTACGTTTTGAAAAATTAAAAAGAGCAATTTTGGTGAAAAATTTGAAACTCTCCCACTCAAACCCTAAATGTTAAAAAATCATTATCCTTATTGTTGATCTCCTATGTCAACCCACTGCATATGTTATTTCTATATTTTTTTAAGCCAGATTATTGTATTTGAGGGAAGCATTGAACTAAGGTAACGCATGACTTTATAAAGTAAAGGTGAAAAAAAAAATCTATTGCCCCATTTGCTATTTTACTTAATCTGCTTAAAGGTCTTAATAGCTACTCATTTTGGTTACCATTTACCTAGGTAGTTTATCAAGTGGAATTCTTCCCAGGTGGCAGAGCTGCCTCTCACTTTCTTGGCACGATAGTGTAATGATCTATGTTGTCATGCTAGTGAGGTCTTGGTGATGAACCATTAAATAAAATGATCTACCCCCAGGCCAGGGAGTTGGTTGATTGCCAAGCAGTAATCCAGTACAATTAACTATCAAAGATTTGAGCACTCCATTATTCCAAGAGATGGGACTTTGGCCATCTGCAAAGGCAGAAATGGCGATTGATCATTCGGCTACGTTTTTGTTTGGAGATACATTTGAATAGTTAAATTTATCATGATAACATTGAAATATTTCAACCCTTTAGTCATCTTGAGCTCTAATTTTGTTAATTTTATTCGATTGCACTATAAAAATTAAAACAACTTAGTCTTTACCAAGGATAGAAAAGCTTAATTGATCATCTTCACTCCCATCCTCTTGTGGAAAGAAGTGGGGTATAAATAAATAAAATTAAATAGTCTCCATGACAGTTTGGAAATGTCATATTAAGGTGGAAAATGACTTAAGCAATTGATTCTTTATTTTTTAAAATGTGTTGCTCCAAGCTTCTGTTGTTAAGCTATTTTTAGTTACAGAAACCATAAATATTCAGTCAGTCCCTTTAGTCTTCCGGCAATTCAAGTACTCATCCCATCCTCTAATAAGAATGTGAAGATCATATAATGTTTTTAGGCTGTGCGCTATGTTGAGTTCATAACCTAAGGAAGAACCGCTTTCTCATTTTGACTGGTTTTTATTGTTTCTCCTAAGAGTTCCTCCACAAATTTATTTTCTTTAAAACAAAATTTTTTTTAAGCCTCATCCAAGGACATGCTTTTTCCTGATTTTAGAGAGAGGAAGAGAGAGAGAAACATTGATTGGTTGCCTCCCATATGTGCCCTGCCCAGAATCCAACCCACTCCTGGGTATGGGCCCTGACGGGTAATTGAACCCACAACCTTTCCATGTGTGTGATGATGCTCCAACCAACTGAGTCACACTGGCCAGACTCCCTCAATCCCCTCTCCCCCTGCCCCATTTCTAAAGATGTACCTGGCATTAAGCACAGTTGATACACACAGAGGTCAGCATCACAGCACCTCACCAGTGAAACCACTTTTGAGAAGATACAAATTCATTCATAGGTTCCTGCATCAACATTTCGTTATTATGGAGCACCTACCATGTACAGAGGACACAGGTCAAACAGACAGATACTTATTTGCCTTCATGGAGCTTACAGTTTGAGAATGAATATCACATATCTGGTAAATGAAGATTTGTGCCATGAAAGCAATGTGTAAACAGAGGACTTGATCTTCTTGTCTGGGGACTTAGGGAAAGCTTTTCTGTTTCAGAAAGGAGCATGGGGAGGTGAAAGGGCATGGGGAGGTGAAAGGGCATGGGGAGGTGAAAGGGCTTGGGGAGGTGGAAGTCTGGCTGTCAGTAGGAAGCCCCGGCTGACTTCCTAGGCGCTAGCAGGTGAGGTGTTGTCCCAGGGCTGTCTGGAAACATGTGCGGATGTTGAAGATCACATTAGTAATCACAGATGATAGTGATGAAGTACAGTAATCACAGTGCTGGATTACTCAGCGTGTTTGATAGTGGGGGTCAGATGCACCAGGCAACTATAGTGGGAAAGACAACTGCACAAGGGAAGGGTTCTTGCTTGCTTTCAGGAATATAACTATTAGATACACCAGGGGTAGATGTTATTTTTTTTAAAATATATTTTATTGATTTTTTACAGAGAGGAAGGGAGAGAGATAGTTAGAAACATCGATGAGAGAGAAACATCGATCAGCTGCCTCCTGCACATCCCCCTACTGGGGATGGGCCCATAACCAAGGTACATGCCCTTGACGGGAATCAAACCTGGAACTCTTCAGTCCACAGGCCGACGCTCTATCCGCTGAGCCAAACAAGTTAGGGCTAGATGTTATTTTTGTTTTGTTTGTACTTTACTAAGAGTTCATTGCCATTCTGAAAGATTGTGCTATCAATAAGAAGCCTCTGTATGAAATGTGAGTTACTCTTGCAGCATTTATGCTTGTGAATTCAGTGATGCTACCTATAGGTGCGAATATGGTTCCTGTGTTACACATGACCATGCCACAGTTTTCCCAAAGGGAAATGCACGCTCTTTTATTTTATGTCTGTTTTATTTCTTCTTTATGTTACTGTTAGGTCATTATATCCATTTGTTTAAATTCTGTGTGTAGGTAGGTAATGTTGTATATGATTACAATACAGCAAAAATGGCGGCATTATAAAAAGAGAGCCTTGGATCCGAGGTGAAAACTACTGTTTTAAACAATAAGTGTGTTTTAAAATATAAACAAAGTGTGTAATGGTCAAGCTGAAAAATCATTTGATTCCCTAACTTTGGACTGTTTCACAAATTAAGCCTCTTGATTTTCAAATGAGGTTCAGACACAAACATCTCCTTTTTGACTGCTTTCTGGCCTGATGTGTAGAGCTATTTCTCTGAGTCCGTACACAGAGAAATTCAGGGGCAACTATGTTCCAATAGATTCTTTGGGAATATTTGCATCAGGTTGCCTTGTTTGGGCTATTTAGTGCTAGTATCACTGAGTTGAGTGCTCTAAAACTGAAAGGTCATTTGGAGAAAAACTGCTTACAAATAAAATAAAGATTGTTAGAATGCTTTCTTGTAGTGGGTCTCCCCGCTGGAGGACAGCCAGCAGTTCAATGAAAACACATGGGGATGCTTCAAAGAGTAGTTTGTTTTTGTAGATGCCATCATGAATAAGACAGCATCCCACTAGTGCTACAAAGAGAGTAGGACTCCTTCTGATCCAGAACCTCCAATAATACTCTTAGTATTTATAGATATGGCCTCTGGTAGTTATGGGAAATATGATGACAGGAGAGTAATTATGTCTAAATTAGGCAATGAAACTTCTAATGACAAAGCAAATATAGAAGAATACAGTTGAGATTGCTAAGAATATATGTATATATTTATAATAAGAAATTAATGTCTTTCTTGACTTTTGTATTGACATTTTGTGAAAATCAGATGCAATAACATGTAAGTGATATTTGATAAGTTCAAAGTACAAGGTGGTTTTTGTTCATAGCCTTTCAAATATACATCATACTAGAATTAGGGTGTGTTAACAGGAATTTATCACGTGGAAGCCAGCAAGTCTAACACATACAATAAAATAAGATGTGTATGTTTATCTTGGGCATGCTAAAATCACAAAGTTTGAATTATCAATTTTTACACTATTTATTTGTCAAGGCTCTAGGTAAATATAGACACAGACTATATACATTTACTTCCCTGGTCTCAGCTTTTAGTTATCTTTTCCTAGAGTGTCTGGAATCTTCCTCAAGATAATGGCATTTTGTAGTCATCTTTTCTACTATGTCTAAAACACATTGTAATCAGCATGCTGACTCTTTCAAATAGATGCAATTTTAAGCCTTCTACTTCTCCAATAGGATTAAAGCAATTGCCACTTGCCAAATAAGATCTGTGTGATAATGACCATGAGGGAAGAGATATTGAAGGGCAAGGGGACATTATTTTCTCTCTGTAAATACTATCACACAAGGTCTGTCCTTGAAACTTCTTTCTCTGCTGAAGAGGTGCTGGATTAGAGAGTTCCTCGTGACTCTCCGTTCTATCTCATTGTCCTCTTTATTAATCCTCACTTTCCTTGTGTGTTTTTTTAAAATCCCCTTCAGACCTCCAGATATTGAGGGTGAGAAGCCATTCTCATTATTTCCTCCTCCTTCTGTGCCTTCCTCCCTTGTCAGGGCCTTGGTTTCCTACTTTTAACATAGCTCCTCTGCCCTGTACTCTTTCTGTCTCCACCCCGCCATTCCATCAGTCATTCCCAAACCATGGCTCAGTTTCTGGTGCCTGAGACTCTTTGGCCATTAGGACCTTTGATGAAAAAGATGAGTGTACATACCATCGACATTTGAGGACTAACATCAAGAATGTGATTTATTTATATATACAGTAAAGATTGTAAATAAGCTTGTTTGTAGGAAAAACACTGATAAACATCATAGTTGATTGTTAGTGGGGACATCAAATAGGAAGAGAAAAAACAAGTAAAAATTTACTTTGGTTTTATCTAAGAAATACTGACTATGAGCACTTCCATGAACTGTTTAAAATTTATGTCCAAGTCTAATTGATACCAGTAATAATCCTGCGTGTTGTAGACTCTGGTTTAAAAATGACAATAAGGATGATCCATCGTTTAAAGATGCATCCTAGCATATGGATCACATTGAGTTTTATGTGTTTTTATTACAGCATCTAAACTTTATTTTCATATGTTCATAATCTTCATTTAATTCTCTCATTACGTGGCTTCGTCTTAGCATCAACAACAAGATGAAGGGAAGGTTGGGGCACAGGGAGTGCGGTGCGGGTTCTCTCGTAGCATCGGTCAGATCCTGCCGAGGAAGAATTTAGGATTACATATTTTCAAAAAGCTACGCAGAGCAATGCATAAGAGCCAACGTTCGTGAAAACGCTTTAAACCAGCGGTTCTCAACCTGTGGGTCGCGACCCCTTTGGGGGTCGAACGACCCTTTCACAGGGGTCGCCTAAGACCATCGGAAAACACATATATAATTACATATTGTTTTTGTGATGAATCACTATGCTTTAATTATGTTCAATTTGTAACAATGAAAATCCATCCTGCATATCAGATATTTACATGACGATTCATAACAGTAGCAACATTACAGTTATGAAGTAGCAACGAAAATAATTTGATGGTTGGGGGTCACCACCACATGAGGAACTGTATGAAAGGGTCGCGGCCTTAGGAAGGTTGAGAACCACTGCTCTACACAGTTTCTCAAAGGACCACTGCCATTGAGATGAATTCGTCTGAAGAGAAGGCTAAGGGGTCTTTAGTCACTTTTTTCCCAAGAAGTTGAGAGATTTGTTTTGGTTTATTTGTTGTTTGTGCCAGTGGCAGTCAGTTCTCTAGTTCCACAGCTGGGTTTGCAGTGAATAAGGAGATCTTGTTTTCACGGGAGATCTTCTCCACTGTAAGTGGGTAATTAAGCAGAGTGTGCTCACCCAGGAAAGCCACGCATCTCCCTGGTGGTGGAGTTTTGAAAACAGTGGTCTTAGTTGGTTTAAGCAAAGCTGGTCTAAAAGATGGCATTTTGAGGTTTCCTTTATTGCTCACTGAGATCCACGGGGAGAGGTAGGGATTGCTCCAAAGAGACCAATGCTCTAAGCGTCCAGCTCAGCCCATTTTCATCCCAGCTGGTCTTTTTGAAGGCAGGGTAAGTTTGCCCCTATTTCTGACCTTTAGTTTCCGGTCGTGGTGGGGTTTTTTAAACCTACTATCAGCATTATGACACTTTTTGGGCCAAATGATTAAAGCCAAAGTCATTCTTCCCTGCTGTGGGTTAAGCAGCACCTTCCCTATTGTTCCAACCTGGTCTGATTCTTCACAATAGGTTCCAGACCTGGGTTAATTAGCAACTCTGTTAACACCTCCTTGAGCTCAAGTGGTTCAAATGCAGCCTGCTGAGACATTATTTCTTAAAAGGTGAGGACTAATGGCCCAACTTTTAGTCACCATCTCAGAGGCCAGTTTTCAATCTCGTAAAAATTTTAAGTCAAGGAAGCTCAACATAGAAAGTCATGAGCTGTCATAAAATACTATTCCGGATGCAGTTGGTTAGAACTGCCTGGGTACTTGGTAACCTAAAATGCAAGTTAATAGTAATTCCACCTCATTTAGTTGTGTTTAAGGTGCTTGAGAGTTATGCTTAATAGACCATAAAAATTATACCTTAAGACACTCCTTAAATACAATAATAAATCCTTATACAAAGTTCTCTCGGAAACTACAATTTTAAAAATCATTATAAATGTTAACTAAACCTCACATTTTTCGTATGAAACTTTTGATTGCACAAAATTTCAGATGTGCCAGAATTCTTAAACTGAACTCATTGCAGAGGCTAGTGTGGCTGCTGTCCCCCCTTTTTGGTCATTTGGGTAGTAAATATTTAAACACTTTTACTCAAATATTAATATTTTATGTGTACAGGTTAATATAGCATGAATGAAATGAATTTGTCTCCTTTCATAAACAGCCTTGAAATATAATCCCAGCAGGAATTGCCTCACAGCAGCATGGGAGCAAAATTGGATGACGATTTGAAATGTAAAATGATGTCAGTGTTTCTGTGTCATTTCTGAATATCCATGGGGTTAAAAGGGATTAAAATGCCAAAAATTAGACCGTTGCTGAAAGGGGAACGGGGAGATATTCCCTATCTGTTGCATTGCCAGGCACAGTATGACTAGGTACTGAACACCTGTTATTTTATTTAATCTTCTACCCCCCCCCCCCCAAGAGGCAGTTTTGATGGCTCTCAGTAAAAGGAGGGGAACCAAGGCTTAGTGGTTAATTTACTCAAGACTATAGAGCTATTAGAGCAGCATCCAAACTTTAATCTATCCCATTTAAAAAATTCATGCTTTCATCTGTATCAGCAGATATATGGCATGACCATAAAGAAAGAGCTAGAAGAAACCAGGCAACTTTTCTAATGTATCTAATACCCCTCAATAATAGAAGGAATGGCTGGAACACAGAAAGTGTTAAAAGTATTGAACACAAATAGAATGAAACGTTGAAAAGTGATTAATTCTATAATAACAGTAGTGCCACATTCTCTAGAAATACTGTGAGACAAGTGTTAAACACAAAAGGTTGAGAATTGATCATCTAGGCCAGCTGATGTGAAAAGTTTTATACAAGTAATTGGGCTTTTTGTTAAGCAGTGTTTAATGTATGGTTCCAGCAAATATTTCAGTGGATTTTTTTTCCTCCAATTTTAATGTAATTTGGCGGAGGGAGGTTGCTGGGAACCTAATCAAATCAGCACTCTTGTGTGGCCACCATATAAATTAACAATTATTCAAAGTTACTGCAACTTGGATACTTAAAATGAGCTATACAATGGTCTATACCAAGCACAGTTTTAATCTTTAGCTCACATGTAACTTAAGTATATGAATAACCTTCCTTTGAGGAAATATCTAATTTCAGTTATTACTTGAAAAGTAAAAACACTATTATTTTTATGGCCATGGGCTGTGGATAATATTGAATGCCTATATTATTGGTTATCAATAATAAATATCTCATGAGATTTGTAGCCCTCATAAGGATCTATGGGTTTAAAACCATAGTAGCAAATTTTCTAATTATTTTTCCTGTTTTCTGTGCTATGCAGAATGGAAACTAGCAGGCAAAACAATGCACAGGAGACTGTTGTGAGAGTACTATTTTTAAATACTGATTTATTACATTATTTTATAATAATTCTTTAAAAGTACTTTTAGAGTGTACAGAAAGGTGTTTTTACTCCTTTTCAATTACTGTTGAAAGGAAGAATTTATTATCTCAAGAAAATGGAACTTTTTCCTTCTCAAGAGCTAGTGTGCAGCGTATTTTGGCCATAGTTTTTGAAGCTCTGTTATTAATGTAGTTTTCTTTCCGTTACTAATGCTTATTTCTCCCAATCCAAACCCAGCAGAAAGATAGACTCCTCTGAGAACCAGAGTTGCCTCTTTTCTTTCTCTGTCTGTCTCTTTAATAAAGGTGTGGGGGGGGGGGCGGGGGGCGACAGGAATTAACATGACAAGAGCGGAGGAATCCGAATATCCCAGCTCACACCCAAGCTTTAATACTAGACAAGTGACCAGAGTGTCCTACTTCCGCAGAAGCTGTTTCCTCATCAGTAAAAGGGACATTAAATTAGGTGACGTGACAGCACCTTGAATCCCCTAATATTTGTTCAGTGTAATTTAGTTCCATCCCTTCCATTTCTGACCTGTTGTATTGATACCATGTTAACCTGAGTGGGTTGAGGCAAGTTATTTAGGTAAACCTTTTTGTTTTCCTCTGTTTTGCCCAGATGAATAGGAAACAGAGCTTGGGCCCTTTCGGCAGGTTGGCCTTCTTTATCCCAAATCTTCACCCAGTGCAGGTTTGGGTGTTGCCAGGTAAGACTGATAGCTGGCAAGAGGTAGAGCAAAAATTAAATTCTGAGCTTTCTATTAAATGTTTTTCTTCCAAAATACAAGACGTTGTTCAGTATTAAAGGGCAACTACTTTCCTCAATGCATACCTGGTTAGTTATTGAACATGGTCTCTGGACATGGCATTTTGTAAAGATGGATTGGACGTGTGCATTGAGCACATATTTGGAGTAAATAAGGCATGGGTGTAAATAAGTAACAAGAGAGAGGATATCTTAAACACCGTAAGAGCGATTCAAATAGAATGCTTTTTGGTTCAAAGTAGGACAAGGGTATTCCTGGTTGTAGCAGACAATAAAGTCTTTTTTGTCGAGGTGACATTTGGACAGGGCTTGAAATAATGAGTAGAATTTGTATACATAAACAATAGCACATTGGATGCATAGAAAGAGAGGACTATGAACATGGATGAGGAAGTAACTTGTAGGTTTTTGGAAAAATGGTGAGCAGTCCATTTTTTCTGGCACATTGAAGGCAAGGAATGGAATAATTAAGAAAGGAAACAGAAACCTTGAATGATATGTTAAGGATTTGGGAATTTGATACACAGTAGGGTGCCATTGATGGCTTTGATCACACGATTGGCATCATATGACTTAGAAGTAATATTAATGGTAATAAATAGTAATTAATGCAGGCCATGATGCTGAGTGCTCATCTTGTGATTGCAGTCAAGCAAGCGTAGGGGTTGCTGACAGTAGTTCCAGGGAGAAGTAAATAGCTTTGGGAGGGACACTGGGAGTAGAGAGAAAGGGAAAGATGAGAACAATATTAAGATAATGAAATACAACATATTAGATGCCTGTGGCAGGGAAAAGGAAGGCCTCTGAGGTGACGCTCATGTTTCTGTTTTATCTCATCATTTGAAATGTGCAGAACACAGGGGGTGGGGGTAGAGGCAGGTTTCAAAGGAAGAATGATGAACCGATGAAACGGACTTGTAGAGTTTGAAGAAAGGGTGGAGAAAAAATTTGGGTGTTAGACACGTGGTATGAGTTTGGAGAAAAAGGCCATTATTGGGAATCTTGATTTGTAAGTGATCTGCATCAAGGAGATAATCTTATGTGTGCGGGGAAAATGAAATGATCTAGGGGAGATTTGATATTAAAACTCAGCACACAAGTGAAATATCTATGTTTATGTGTTAAGGTAAAGAAAAAGACATAGCAAAAAAGAGCAGAACTAAAAAGAGCTTAGAGGGCTTGTTACTGAAGTCAAAAGAAGAGATTTCAAGAAAGAAGAGGTGGTCAGCCACATCAGATACTGACGGGAAACCCAGGCAGGTGGATGATATGAATGATCTCTCCAAAAATCTGTACCTTCGCATATGGAGAATGAATCTATTTTCATGTTTGTTACATGATATCACCTCATGTACCTTGCATAATTTTCCCTGTCATGTTAGAATTTGAGAAGTTTTCCATTGAGTTAGTTTTCTTGACTCTACTTTTGGAGTCAAAGGTTGCTAGATTTCATTCTCTTTGCAAACTATCCTGCATATCAGTGTCTATTGACTATACATGCATAGAGCAAAGACCTTAAAATGAATATTTAAATAACACCAAAAAGTATCGTGTTTTCCATAACTAACATTTTCTCTGCCATCTTATTAGGGATTCTATGACCATTTTTTCCCCAAACTACTTCTTAACTGCATGCTCATTTGTGGTATCAAAACTGGGGTTAGGACCCTGTAGGACGGGGGTTTGGGGCTCCTGCTACTGACTCAGCTCTGTGAACTGATGCTCGCTTCTCCCAAATCAGGCTGGAGAGGCAAAATAGAGACGGTGTCTTCTTTTTTAATCACTGTTCTACCAACCAAATGGCAATGTCTAACTTTTCAAAATGCTCTTTTATGCTTTCTTGGATCTGAGCTGACACATAGGTTCTATTAAAAATATAATTGTAACAAAACATACATTTTTCTATAAATGATAACATCTATCAAGAAATCCCACAATATCTCAAATCCAGTATGTCTAAAACATAGCATATATTTCTCTCCAAGCCATTCTTTATATTGTATCTCCCATATCTGTCAATAGCAGCTTCCTCTATTCACTTGCCCAAGCTAAAAACCAGGGAGTTATTTTGAATCTTCTTTTTAATGCCCTCCACTAGATTCCATCACTCAACCAAGAAGTTCTACCAAATATTTTGTCCTGGTTAACCCTTCAATATGTCAGGTGCTTCTGTTCTCTTGCCTGCTACTAATTCTGCTGCACTATCATCCTTTTTACCATATTTATTAAGCATAGTGCTATGTCTTGGATATTATTCAGGTGCTGGAGATAAAACAGTGAAAAAGAAAGAATCAGTTCATGCCTTCATGAAACTGGCAGTCTAGTGGAGAAGACAATCAACGTTATTAATATTCAATTATCAATGGGATAAATGTTCCAAAGAAAAAATACTGACTACAACAGGAAAAGAAACAGGGCATTATTTCTTAAAAGGAAAGGAAAGGAAAGGAAAGGAAAGGAAAGGAAAGGAAAGGGAAGGGAAGGGAAGGGAAGGGAAGGGAAGGGAAGGGAAGGGAAGGGAAGGGAAGGGAAGGGAAGGGAAGGGAAGGGAAGGGAAGGGAAGGGAAGGGAAGGGAAGGGAAGGGAAGGGAAGGGAAGGGAAGGGAAGGGAAGGGAAGGGAAGGGAAGGGAAGGGAAGGGAAGGGAAGGGAAGGGAAGGGAAGGGAAGGGAAGGGAAGGGAAGGGAAGGGAAGGGAAGGGAAGGGAAGGGAAGGGAAGGGAAGGAAAGGAAAGGAAAGGAAAAAAGATTCTTAAGCTGAAAAGCTGTGACTTAAAGGATGAACAGAAATAAGACAAAGTAGAGAAGCATTTAAGGCTGAGAGAATTCTGGAAGCTTACACTTGGAATGAACTTGTACTTGGAAGATCTGGAATCAGGGTTGTTGGATTATAGTGAGCAGGGGAGAAAGTTAAATGGATTAAGGCTACTGTTGGGTTGAATCCATATTATGCAGGGCCCTTAGGTATGAGGCTCATGTACTTAATCTTCAAAACAAATCATTTTAAAGGGAAAGGGTAATGGTGTTCACTGAGGGTGTTATGGAACAGCCTGGCCATATGGTCACTGTATCTAGAATCACGTTCATGACTTTTGGTTTCATACTAAGAGAAAAGGAAAACCATTGAAGAGTATTAAGTAGGGGTGTGAATTTATCAGATTAGCTTCTCAAATAGCATTTTCCTCTACCACCACTGCCTTCTCTGCCAAGTTTTTCTGGTTTTGTTTTATTTCACAGCCCTTATCATTACACGATTTTCTGTATTTATTTGTTTGAGTGTTTTATTTATTCTTTGCTTCTTGAATTTAGGCTCTGTGAGGGAAGAGCCTGTTTTATTCACTGCTGTAAATCCAGCACCTGGAATGGAATATGACACATATCAGATGTTTTATAAATTGTTAAATTAATGCATCAGACTACTTTCAAGACACTGTGGTTATTGCTGAACTAATTAGAAGGAGTAAGAGTTAATGGCAAGAGTTAGTGGTAACATGTAAAGAAGTGTATACATGGAGAAAAAGTGAGAAGATATATTTAGGATGCAGTGATAATTTAGATTTAAGGAAGAGGAGGCAGCCCTAACCGGTTTGGCTTAGTGGATAGAGCATCGGCCTGCGGACTGAAGGGTCCCAGGTTCGATTCTGGTCAAGGGCATGTACCTTGGTTGCGGGCACATCCCCAGTTGGGGGTGTGCAGAAGGCAGCTGATTGATGTTTCTCTCTCATCGATGTTTCTAACTGTCTATCCCTCTCCCTTCCTCTCTGTAAAAAAATCAATAAAATATATTTTTTAAAAAAAGGAAGAGGAGGCATCAAGGATGACTTTCAGATTTCTGGAATGAGCTCCTGGCTTCAATGCTTGGGGAAGGAATATAGTGTCATGTGGGAGAGTGAAGAGGCTCAGCCTCACTGCCTCTCCACTGACACTGTGACCTTGGGCCAAATGCTTCATTTCTGCATTTCTTGATTTTGCCATCTGTAAAGTGGAGGATATGATTGGTACCTATTCTATAAGCTATATTGTGGGAATTTAATGAAAAAAAATATATGCAAGGTGTTCAGAACAGTGTCTTGTCCATAAAAATGTATCAGGGGCCATTGGTCACTGTGGGAAAGAATAGAGGATACATTTAAAGGGAGGAGCATCACTTCAGTTCTGTGATTGTTGAGTTTTGGTTGCCGTGAGACCTCCAAGTGGATGCCTCAAGGTGACATTTGTAGTAAATGAATTTAGATCTCAGAAAAGGTCTGAGTTAGAGATAGAAATCTGGGAATCATCTGAAATGAGTCCTTGAATTCATGAGGGATGTTTAGCACTGACTCCAGGGGACAGGAGCAGGTAATGGTGGAGGAGGGGGACTGAGAAGGAGGTTCCCGAGTGTGATGACAGAAGCCAGGGCCAAGAGGAGTGGGTAGTTGTATTATTGCTTCTCCTTTGATTGAACTCATGGAAGTTGAGGGCCATCCCACCAGATGGCTCCTCCAATCCAGGCAGCACAGGTGGCCACAGTGGTCTTGGTGAACGCTGAAAGCTAATCTCATCTCACTTCCACTTAACATCTTTCAGTGACTGCCCAGATCATTCGGTTCCCAGTTGTTGCAGCCAAAGGTAAACTGGGTGGGGGGTGGGGGGTGAAAGGATTAAGGAAAGACAGATAAGAGAATGAAAGCTGGGTCTCGGTGGGACACTGCTCCCTGATGAGGAGACAGCGCCAGTGCCCACAAGCCGTGTCTTTATTTTATAGCAGATGCCACGAGGCAAAGTAGGGGCGTGATCACGTTGTTTACAGCATTCTTGTGAGTTCCAACCTCACTCAACTACAGGCACCTGAACTCTAGCACAAGGCACGTGGGGTTACGTGTTCGGACCATAGGTTCAAGCTTACAACCACAGCCGTTGGCTATGATTGTGCTGGGTGGGCCCTGCCCTCCAGCTGGGACTTGCACGTGGCAATGAGAGGACTCTGTCCTTTCATTAGTCCTAGGCTTGAACCTGGCCAAAACGCTGTAACCGCGCCCCACATCCAGTGGAATCTTAGCCTGTCATTCAACGCACTTTTCATTCTTATTTAATACATATACCTCTTGGGTCTTCTCCATAGTGCATCAAATAGATCACACTTTCTCTTCCTGTGGGTGTTCTGACGCTGTTTCATCTGCCTTGACAGCCCTTCCTCCTGCTTGCCCACTGGGCACACGGGACCTGCCAGAGCAAGCTCCTGGGGACCTTTCCTCTACCCCCATGGACTCTCCTTTGCTTTCAGGAGAAACCCTATAGGTCTGGTTGTGTTTGTTCATTTTGTTTCCTGACCTGCTCCCTTAGGCCACAAGCTCCTTGGGGGAATGCTGTGTTTTGTTGTGGTATCTTGGGTACTGTGTTCAATGCTTGCCATAGCGCGCACACCAAATGTTTTCGGAATGAAAAAATGGTTAAAAAGTGGATCCCACTAACTTCTTAAACTCCACATAACCATTTCAGACATCCCAGAAAAAGTTGAATATGGGCTAGATCCAGGTGCAGAAATGTTATATTCAGACTATAGCCAGATATAATCATAAGTTCAAATAAACTAGGGACGACCTTTATTAGTTCATGGGGACATTGGATGATTTAAAATGTTACAGATTATCATAGAAATCTGTGCATTACATGTTCTTGTGTACTTATAATTAGCAAGTTGGTTCACTTCTGAGTTTAAGATTGGCATGTTATATATCTCTCTGTTTATACTGATTTAATTCTTAAGTGTTGACTTTATTCTAGGACTTTGACAAGTGGTTTGGAGGTGAAAAGCATAGTCTTCATACTCTTAATGTCTTTTGGGGTGATAGGAAAGACATAAACCAAGGGTGGAGAGTGAAGCCTTCAGATCTTGTAATTGTTTAATCCTGGAAGGTGAGTTTCAGTTTAACATCTGGCTTTGAAACTGTCTGTGTGAAGATATTCACTACTTTTTAAGGAAACTTGGATTTTCTTCATTGAACTGAGTAGCTATGTTTGATTATCTAATTTATTTCATGTATACTTTAACTTTTATATGTTTGCTGGGGATTAGAAATAGCGTTTAGAAATTTTATTGAGAGCCAGCGGAAAATTGTACCCCTCTTGGTCAGGTGCAGCATTTCAAGTTTAATAAATGGGAGAGTTTAATGGCAAAACATGGTGGTTGTAACTGTGAGACATGGTAGTATCAGCTATCAGTCAAACCGGGAATTTTCCTCTCCCTCCCAGAGTAACCGACCCATGTTTAGACCAGAATGAGTGGAAGCCCTGGAGTCTAATCCAAATTCCGGCTCAGAAGTTTCTCACTGGAGAATCATCAGATGATGATGAGCCATTAAAATTATAATGAGGCGTTCCAATGATGGCATCCAGGGCCCCAGGTCTGAGATGGCGCCTGTTTGCTGGCCACACGTTTGTTATTGCTGCTCATGGCAGAGGACATTGAGATTAATGGAAAAAAATATTTTGAAGTGGTATCATGTGTTCATCAAAAAGAAATGAGTGATTCTGGTCACCGGATTTGCCCAGGTTTGTAAATCTTTTCCCACCCATTTCATCCCTCTATTAAAAGTACATGTTATCAAGTTCAAAGACTAATTCTAGGCATTCTGGTAGACAGAACTAGATGTGTCTTGATTCAGTTTTACTCTTTTTTATGTTTTCCTGATTTTTGAGACAGTTATCCCATTCATTTTTGCTGCTGTATCTGAAGTACACTGTTTTATTTTGCTGTTTTCTGTAAGATGTGAGAATGAGATAGGATGTCTAACTTAAGGGACACATGCTAAACATATACCATGAGGGAGATACTTCTAGGAAGATCACCTGCAAATAGTATACTTTACTATTAAAATCAAAATTTAACTTCATGATTTAAAAAAACATGATTTTCCCAACTTTTACATGCATAATTAGAAATATAACATTTATTATCAGCGATAGTGTCAGCGATTTGACCTAGAAACAATAAAAAATATTTGCCTGCTTGAAAAGTTATTAGGTGAAACTGATGTTGCCAGCTAGAATGCTGTTACTGGGTAAGGTAAATAATTTTAAAATTGATTAGCCCCGAGAAAACGAATAGGTGTGTTGAATAGAGAATGATGTGAAAAATGCGAGGATCTTTAAAGTTAAACTGAATTTGGTATCAACACTGTTCCCTAAGCCACTAATGAGAAATGCGTTTTTAAGATTTAAGATTGTGTAAATGCTTTGCACCTAAAACTGATGGAAGTAATTGGTAAACTGGTTAATAAGCCCCACTTGGAAGTGAATGGGAGTTGCAGGCAGGAAAACAGGCTGGGTAAGTAATCCTACAAGTCAGCGGAGTTCCCTTCACAGAAAGA